>NC_045561.1:75239058-75540990 GCF_009819795.1 Aythya fuligula | reverse complement strand
GCTATCTTCTTAGCGGTGCCACAGGACAGGGCGAGCCATCTGTGTATGTGCTACTCCTCCTGTGTTATCTGTAGCATCTTGCACTTGTTCCTGCTATCTTGTTAGAGGCACCACGAGCCTGGGTGGGCCCCCTGCTCACCAGCCTAACATACAGAAAGTCTTTTAGTTTATAGCTGTTTGTGTTGGGGCCCCAGAAAAGGTTCTAGAATAATATAGTTTACATATACTTCAATGTTTACATAACTATAAATATTGCTAGAGAGTTCTTAGTCTTCATTTCAGAATAGCCCCAGATGTTTGCTTTGGAGGTAAAGGGACTTGGTAGCTGGAACAGGGTAGACTTCCTGGGGGGGCAATGTAGTTTTAGGGAACAAATGTGAAACAAACAAAAAAAATATTTTCCAAAAGTGCTTCACCCAAAGCAGAATCTCCAGAATTTACAAAATTTGCTCACAGGCAGCAAGTAAAACAGAAATTAGAATTGACAGAGCCTGTCAAGCAGGCTGCTAAGGAAGCGCAGCTCTATGTCTGCTCTGTTCCTCTCCCTTTAGCCTTCCTGGAAGGGACCTGTCAAATTCAGCTTTCCATCCACAAAAGAAGCAAGTGAAATTAATGCATCTGGGGGTCTTTTGTTGCTGTTTTTGTTTTGGTAAGGGTCAAGAGGCAGTTGTTTTTTTAGGCGTGGACAGTTGGATTTTCAACAAGGAACTTCTCAAATGCTAGTCTACCAGACATGTTGTAGCTCAGTGACTTGACATAGCTCATTTTAGGAAATTACCATGACAATTTGGATGCTTTGTTTTCACTTTTGCTCTGTAATTGGGCTTGTCTTGGCCCAAACTATCAAAAAAAAAGTTTGCGTAAGGGAAAAGACTGCTCTGTATTGTGCTTATAAATAGAAAAAATACTTTGATCTCCTTTGAGCAACTTGAAATAAAACATGGAGACAACAGAACTGATCAGGGGAACTTTCATGGTTTTACACGCCTGCCTGAAAAAAAAGCAAGGGAATTAAGAGGAAAGGAATAATGTGTACTGGAAGACAAATTCTATCCATGCCTCTCTTTTCCCAATATCATGGAGCTATTAACTGCTTGTTTCCCCTTTTCCCCTTCTGCTTATCAAGAAGCAGAACTTTCAGAAGGTTGGTTGAATGGCTTGTATGATGGAGGAGTAGCCTGCCTTCTGTATTTTCTATGGTACCTTATATATTTGTGTAAGGTACCTTATATGCTGAGAAACTGGTCAGTTCAGACAGCAGTACAGAGCTAACGTTTGCCCATTAAGGGAGTAAGTCTCTACCAGATGGAGTAGAAGCTGTTTCCCCATAGTAACATGAGAGTGTGTCAGAACATGTCACGGTACTAGCTGTGCAGCAGATAATCATGGTATTAGTTGTATTACAGATAGTCCAGACTGGAATTGTGATTCATTTGTGCTTTGAATGCTAAAAAGCATTTGAAGTAATTTTTTGTTTAGAACCTAGGAACTGCAATATGAAGTCTGCTCTCATACCCTTCCTTCAGCATCCCAGTAAGTTGTCATTCTCCTCTGTCTTACAGCAATGATTCCTGAGTGTTTGCCTTTTCAATAATGAACTTAACGTTTCATTTTCTTGTTTCCTTTTGTACGAAGATGTTCAGGAGCAGCCTCTGCTTTCTGCATGCCTCTACTTTGTTCTTATTCTCATTTGTATCCACTTACAAATAAGCAGTTAATTTTTCAGCCTTTCCATTGAGGAAAATCTCTCCATGCCTCTTAATAGGATTTTCTCTATTTTCTCTGTATTCTTTGCTTCCAGGAGATGACTCAAACAGAATGTTGGTATTCATCTTGTTTGGTGTTAATTATGTATCAGTTTCACATTTTTCTATTCATTTCCTTGTACAACTGAGCATCTGATTTCTTCTGCTTGTCTTGAAAGCATGAGCATAGACATTCTCCACAAGACTGTGACAGCTCTTATCAAGTTATCTCTTATTCCATGTACATCTGATGAAATACTAACAGTCCCATAATTTGTTATCTGCATTGGAAAGCTTCTCGCAGAGGAACATTTGGATTTATAAGGAAAATGTTATGTGAAGCAATAATATGCTAGTTGTAGCACTGGGAGAGATGCTACCTAAGGGTTAAATTGCTTATAGTACTTAAGTGCAGATCTGTATGCATTTTAAGGTTGTTTTTAAATTGCAGTGCTCTACAAAAGGCTTCACTGCATATATACATGTATACCTTTCAGTATAAACATGTCATTTTCAAGCTATTTCTTAACTCCAGTTTGAATGAAGGGAATTACAGATACCAGTAGGTACATTTCATCTGTTGTGCATGAGGGGCAAGTGCCTTACTACTTTTTTTTGTGGATGAGCATGTGTGAACTGGAATGCTAAGTTAATTTACAAGTTTGGTGATGGTTGTGTAATGTGGGTACCATGGCAGTGAAATTAAATAAAAAGCCTAAGGTCTGAGTGTCATGTATTTTGGGAACTTCACTAGGTCTGGTTGTGTGAGGATCCACAGGCCAGGTAATTAGATGAATGTTTCAAGAGGAAAATAAATGCTACACAAAAAGTGATAATGTCTATGTTTGCAATATCGATTTCAAGTGCTAAGGTAATATTGCTAAAGGTGAACAAGTGATATATATTTTTTGTTGTGGTGGCTCTTTCAGTGGTCGTACAGAGAGTGATGACTAATTTACAACAACTAATTTTCACCTCAGAAAAATTGTTATAATACAGCCCATGTTCCCCAGAGATAGTTTGAGTGCTAAATAAATAAATCTTTATAAAAATATTTCTCTTTTAATATCAAATGCAGCTGTAGGTAAACTGTTTCATGTGTCTTAACCAAGATAGGTAGATACAAATGTGAAATGGGCAGAAGTCATGAATTCATACGTGACATTATATTCATCATGTTTTGATAAGGTCTGATTATCTTAATTGTTCTTGAATCTTTCTGTACTAAGGCAGTAAGTATATAGCTCTTAAATTGCTCCCTGAAATAAGCTGACGGTGTTTCACATAGCTGAAGCAGTTTATGCAATATAGAAAAAACAAACAAACAAAAAAAAAAAAACAGTAGAAATGTTTCTGAAAGCTGGTAACAACTCATAATTCTCATCTTGAATATTTTAAACTCAGCCAAAACATTTAGATGTAGAGCTTAGGGATATGGTTTAGTGGGGACTGTTAGTGTTAGGTCAGAGGTTGGACTCGATGATCTTGAGGTCTCTTCCAACCTAGAAATTCTGTGATTCTGTGAAAATCTTGGGCTGGATAGAGAGTTGTACCCTCATTGCTGATGGGGAGAAGCAGGTTGGTGTACCTGTTCTGTAAAATTTAGGTACATATGTGAGGTCTGTACTGGAGTTGATGGCATCCCAGGACAGCACGGCCTGGCTGGGCACTGAGGCCAGACAAGGCTGTGTGGGTCTGAGGCTGGAAGCCCCAAGGCAGCTATCCTGCCTCACCAGGCAGCTATCCCCACTGCCCCAAAGACCCCTGGGGAGAAAGTTTCTCCCATATCCACTCTGAACCTCCCTTAGTGCAGCTGAGCCTCCTCGTGTCTCTGACTCCCTCCTCTTCACCATGTCCCACAGGTACCAGGGTGCTGTCACCCCTGGAGCCGGCTGGGCCAGCCCCAGTCCCCAGCCTCTCCTTGCAAGGCAACTGCTCCATCCCCCATCATGGTGGGGGAGCTGAGCTCACACTGAGCTTGCCCCAGTTTATCTATGTCTTTGCTATACTGGGAGGCCCAAAAAAAGTCCTGGTGTCTAGACATGGTCTCATGAGTTCTGTGTTTTGGGAGATAATCCCATCTTCCAGGCTGTGCTCCTGCAGCCCAGCTGCTGGCTCATGCATGGCTCCCGGTGCACCAGGCTCTCATGAGCTGCTCCCCAGCCTGGCCGTGCTGGCTACTGTTGCAAGGGGTTATGGACTTTGCATTTGTCCCTGCAGCATGTCACAAAATTCCTGTTGGCCAGTTCCTTCAGCCTGTCTTGGTCTCAGAGTGGCAGCCCTGACACTCCCAGATGGGATGTCCATCCACCACACACACACACGCTTAGTGTCACCTGCAAGCCTGGTGAGGTTGCACTGCATCACATCCTCCAAATTATTGATAAAGGGCTTTTTGTTTGTTTGTTTGTTTGTTTCTTAAAAAAAAAAAAAAAAAAAAAAAGAAAAAGAAATGAATTACTATTGTCTGCTTTTGACTTCCATGTAACTGTTTTTCAGCTGTTGGGAAACAGTCCAATCCTTTTGCTATAATTTCAGACTATTAGGCTGCAGATACTTTTCTGTGCGTCATGATAATGATGCAGACTTAGCCCTTGATCCATGCAGCAACTGTGTACTGGATTAATCTATGTAAATACTCTTCAGTGAGTCGGTGCTCTGACTTCTGGTAGTGCAGCTTCACCACAGTCACAATAATGGCCTAAAACAGCAGAGCACTGCAGTTTATTTAACTAAATGCTGGAGAGACAAGAGGGGAACAGAAGGGAAGGTCTAATTTGGGGCAGGGGAAGAGGAGAAGGTTACAGCTGAGAGTTAGTGGCACGTGGATGAGGATTTGTTATGAACTTCTCTGGTCTGACCTTTTGTCAAGAGTTGATGGCTTGAGGGGATGGGAAAGGCGTTTATTGGCAGTGCCCAGTATTTTGGAAAGCTCAGTGCCCTGCACTTCATGAATTGTTACAACATCTAGCTTACTAAGTCTCTCATCGACTGATATTGAGTAGTTTTTATAATTGATTTATTTTGTGGTTTTGCATGCTGTGACTAGTTTCAAGCTTCAGTTACCAACTACTTAACCAGGTCAGTAATGGTCACAAATCCACTGATACTGCGTACCTCCGTACCTCACTGTCTTGTTTTTTTTTTTTTTTTTTTTTTTTTTTTTTTTTTAAGAAAAAACAATACCTGGGGAGGGGAATTTAAAAAAAATGCTTCAAAAGAATGCAGTTAAAGAAAAGAAAATGCAATTAAGGAAAGCAATGCACTTTGAAAATACTTCTGAAATTCTACTTTTCAGTGCCATCCTGTATTCCTATTGCAACTAAAACTTCTTACCAGTAATGATATATTCCCCTTTGCCTCCTAATTTCTGAAATGTGCTCTAGTAAGGATGCAGCATTGTGCAATGGATGTAGAATCATTCTGCAGAGGGGAAAAACTGCTGTTGTATTGCTGTCATTTTTTGTTTGTTTGTTTTGTTTCTTTGTTTATTGAAAAACATCCTGGATAAGTCTGCCTGCTTGGTCAGAACTAAATGCCTCAACACTTGTGGTGGTGTGGACAAATGTTTGGTCCTTACTGACTTCAACTGCAGAATAAAACAAAAGAATTGGAGTGGAGATTGCAAGTCCAAAATGTGGGGAAAAAATAATAATAATAATAATGATGGCTGTACCTCATACCATGTTCTTCTAGGTAGTTTAATGAGGACCCTGCCCTAGAAACATGAGAAATCAGGTTGCAGTCACAGAGCCATCTCTAGTGCCACCTCAACCTGTGTCAGCTGAGTTTTCCTAATCTTCTTCCAATGGATGGCTAGTGTGAGAGGCAGAAGGGGGCTGAAATCTTGCAGCCTTGAGTAAAGGGAAGATTGTAAAGAGGTGCAAGGAAGAAGTCCAGCTCCAGTTAGTTGGGATAGGAGTGTCAGCATGGTGCATGCCAGCTGCACAGGTCGGTCTCAAGTGACATGCTAAGAGACATCACAGACAGTTTTGTAAACAAATGTGTGCCTGGAGATGTGTAGGAGCCCCAGCAAGCTTAGTGTCTTCTGATATGCAATAATATACTTCATAAAGTTGTTTGTATTAAAGAAGGGAGAAGAAATCATGTTGAAACAGTGACTTGAGTCACCTTGATATTAATCACTTCATATGGATGTGCTGTGCTGCATAGCACTGTGCTTATTCTTTATTTGCATTACTCCTGCTGAGATTGGGAACTTCAGTGGCAGCACCACTAAGTAGCGCCAGGTACGTAACAAACACGTAGGAGACACGGTCCTTACCATGAATAATTTATAATCTAATTAGAAGCAAACCTTATCAAATAGCTGTTTAAAGAACCGCAGGAAGAAGTGGAGAACAAAAGCATGATTGTATCATGCAGTTGCGGGAGCCTCGTTGTTCGCCCTGTTTGGCTTAGGAGTGCTTGGAAGCTGTAACAAGTAATAAGTAGACTAGGAAGAAAAAAATTGACACTGAGTGGGATGAGTTGCTATATAACAGTATTCTTTGTAAGAGTAGTATTTCCACAAATTGCTTTCTTTTTTTTTTCCTTTCCCTTTTATGACATTAGTCAAATTATGCATGAACTTCAGAGGCTGCTACTAATTCTGCATAAGATCAAAGAAATACATTATATTTTTTGGTACAGCTCTGCAATGCTTTTCTAAGTGAAAATACTTCAGCTTTCTTTCTGGCTATTGTCAGTAACGAACAATCACAGGACGGTTTGGGTTGAAAGGGATATTAAAGACCTTCCATTTCCAACCCCTCCGCTAGACCAGGTTGCCCAAAGCCCCATCTAACCTGGCCTTGAACACTTCCAGGTATGGGACATCCACAGCTTCTCTGGGCAGCCTGTTCATGTGCCTCACTGCCCTCTGAATAAATTTCCTTCTAACCTCTAATCTAAATTTCCCCTCTATTAGTTTAAAACCGTACCCCTTGTCCTCCTATCATTATCTGCCCAAGTAAAATGTTGCTCTCCATCTTTTTTATAAGTCCCCTTTAAGTATTGAAAAGCTGCAATAAGGTCACCCCTATGCTTTTTCTTCCTCAGGCTGAACAGCCCTGGCTCTCTCAGCCTTTCTTCATAGGAGAGGTGCTCTAGCCCTCTGATCATCCTCGTGGCCCTCCACTGGACCTACTCTAACAGATCCACATCTTTCTTGAGTTCTTCCACATTACCTTGTGATGTAACATGTTTCGTCTTAAAAGGATATTTCACTAACACAAAACATATGTGATTATTTTCTTTAAGAAGTAGCAATTAGTGACTCTCCTTAGAAAAACACATTGGAGAGTCACTGATTTGTCCCTCATGGAGATTAAATCCAAACTGCTAATATCACCTAGTATTACAAATTGTCTGAAGAAACAACACCTAGCTTTCATGCTAGCAATAAGGAAATAATTTTTCTTTCTATATACTAGAGTCCATCTGACTTCTTTGTTAGGTGGTTGAAGAAGATGTACCTTTGGAGAAATATAGACATCTTGAGTGGCAAGCTTTAGGCTTCATTTTTTTGTTCTGAAATGCAGATCTTGGTAACAGTTGCTGAATTGTAAGATAAGGGCTGTATGGGATCCATTTCCATATGACTTAGAATGCTGTTATGTTGATTTCCGTCCTGTATACGTACACAGATGTCAATGGAAGATGAAATGATCTGAAAATAGAGCATCTTCAACATTAATGTCAGCTGTGTTCGATTTCATAATGCTACACTTCAATACTACATCTGCATTTCTTTATCCACTAGTTTAGTTACTAAGAACATGCTATTGGTTCCTCCGCTAGTAATTCAGTGCTGGACACCAAAGCAGTTTGGCAGCATCTGCCTTGATGCTTTCATCATGTATCTGCTGTCAAGGCAGATATTTTCAGGAAAAACTCTTAAAATGCCTACAGAACACATTCAAGTCATAGCTTACTTGGGGAAGAAACAAGCAAATATATCATACAAATCCCTCAGCTTTAAAAGGAAATAGTGATTTTAAGGCCAGGCTGGATGGGGCCTTGGCCAACCTGATCTAGTGGGTGGCACCCCTGTCTGTGGCAGGGGGTTGGAGTTAGATGATCTTTAAGGTCCCTTCCAACCCAAGCCATTCTGTTTTTTTTTTTTTGTTGTTCGTTTGTTTGTTTGTTTTATATCTATTTTGCTTGCTATGTATCAGGAAAGAGAAAGCTGAAGTTGAGTGAATTTATTTAAAATTGAGCTAGAGCATGACCAGCTTTGGATCATTCAATGTAAGATGAATGCTGTCATAAAAGACTTGGTTAACTATATGAACCACACTTCTTTTCTTTCTCTGAAATTTATAGCTTCATTTGGCTGAAATTAGCCAGATGTTAGACTTCAGAAAATGCAAGGACAGTTCTTCATGGGGAGGGTTGTGCGTTGTTCATGGCTTCCTAGTTTTTGTTTAGTCAAACACAGGGTCTCAGCTATGTTCTGTGCTGGACCAAATAGTTTGTTTTTTCTTATCTCTGGTTTTGGGATGGCTAGGGAAGAAGCAGACCATAGATATCAGCTTGTTCTGAATGATACTAGTATTTGGAGTATGGAGGCAAACTTTCATCTTCCTTCAACTTTTTCTGCCTTATCACCCTCACCCTGTGACTTTTGCTGAAATGAACTGTGCAATAGTTAAAAGCAACATAGCCCAGCTCTGACTTGTAACCTAACTGTAAAGCACTGTGGTTTGTTATTGCATCCATTTCTTCAGGAAATTCATACTTTTAGATGTGCTTTACTGTTCAATAAGGAAAGATGTGCTAGCAAATGAGTAAAATGATTCCCACTGAGTAATGTGGTAAGTCATACAATAATTTTCAAATTAACTCTTTTTTTTCTTTTTTTTTAATTAAGACACCAAAGCATCAGGGCTGCTGTTCTTATTAATTATTTCTTGTACAAAATAGTCTAGTTTTTCTGCATGCTTGTGCATTAAATAAAATATGCAATAATAAAAATAAGTGTAGAAAATAACCTTACCTGCAGATTTCCTGTTCTCTTTAGTTAGCTTTTAATTAGAATTCTTGTTACGGAATTAATAGAATAATTTATTCCTTTTAAAATGTGTAACATAATGAAGCACTGTGCAGTGTCTGTCCCTGGTTAACAAATGATGCCCACAGCAGCATATGATGAATATTAGTTGAGTAGTTTAATATGCTACTAAAGAGGCTTACAAGCTAGTGTGAGGTGTAGAAAGTAGAAGGATAGAAGCTTATCTGTAACTTAACATAACCCATGTGGGAATAATACTTAGCATTTCTGTCAAACTTTCCATTTGAGGATTTTGAAGTGCTTTGCAATACAAATGATGAATTAATCCTCAGAATAGTCCTTAATGTTTTTATTTTCCCTCTTAGTTCTCTTTTATATGCAGAACCTAGATTTTTGTTTCAAATTTTTTGTGTGTGGGCAAGGAATGAATTATTTGTAAGATCCTGAAATGCTGAGGCATAGCAGCAGTTTGCTCACATATCCTTTTAATGCAGAGCAGTAAGTACAGAAGCCTATAAAATATTTCATGATATGATATGCATATTTAATATTAACAGAGAATCCTGTAAATCAGTTTGGCTAGCCTTATCCTGTTGGTGCTGTAAGAGCTCTAGGTATTTCCACCCGGGGACTGTGCTGCATGCCCTGTGCTGTGGGTAGTGGTTTCAGAAGTACTTTGGAGACTTTGAGTGGTTTCAGAAGTACTTCAGAGTTCTCAGTCCCTCGCTCCTGTGACAAGGCAAATGAAGACGTGAGTTAAACCGCCTTCACCTAAATGTTCCCAAAATCTCTAGCTGCTTCTTTTTGGAAAACAGGAGCCTGGAATTGTTGTTACTGGCCCATTAGCTAACAGAGAAATCTCCTTTGGGGTTTACTTGGCTGGAGTGAGAGTCCTGTCATGAAGTACTAGTAGGAGCTCCAGCCTGAATGCACTTCAGAGCATGCTTGTCATCCACCTGCTAAATGAGGAGTAGGCACACTTTGCAGGGACTGTTAAACGCACGGTGACAGTGTGTAGCTTGCTTTTAACTTGGGATGATGCCATTAGGTAATGAGGTTATAAACACCAGGAACCTGTCAAGCTCCTGATTTGCAATAATCTTCCTGCTGACAGATAAGAAGTGGTGATATGTATATAAATATATATATGTAAAGTTTCATAGCGACAGGATTTACTTTACATGTCTTGAAGGAGAAAAACAAATTTCTGTTGCTAGTGGAGAAAGGGAGTATATTGTCATTTGTGTCTTGCTTTGTCAGATTCAAAGAAAAATGTAAACAATATCCAGTGAGATTACCTTTCTTTGGATATGTGAGATTTTTTGCAGCTTAGTTTCTGGAATAAGAAATAGCAACTGAAAATGAAGAACTTAGAATAAAATTCTGTCGACTGTGAGTGCTATTTTTTAATTTCAAATCAGACTGGAAATGATTCTACCTACAGAAAACAAGATCTGAATACTAACTGATTAGTTGATTTCTCTGTCTAGTTTTCTAATGAATCATGGCCTTCAATCAGGAAGCTAACTCTGAGATTATGTTTTGTGAAGAGCTGCTTATAAAGTAACATTCTTAGCAGTTTAGCATAAAGGTAGACATAGTGTAACTTAAAAAAAAAAAAAAGACATATCACTCCTTAGTCATACCTACATGTCTTCTGAGATTAGGTTATGAACCACTTAGCAAAGAATTAACTACAGCTGAGCACCCTACATTCTAGAGTATCCACTCTGGAGCAAGTATGAGCAGGGTAAAAAGCTGAAAATACAGATATAAAATACTTCAAAATCCGTTTTTTTTTTGCCTGAGGAAATTCAAGACAGTTATTAGTAACTGAAACACTTCTAGATGGAAAAGACAATGTGTTACGATTACCTGCAGAACTGCAAGAAAAGATTGGTAGTAATTCTAAACCTTTTATTTCTAAGTAATAATAGTGAATAATGACAAAAGTAACAAAGATCATGCTCTGAAACAAAAGTAACTGCCAAGTGATTTCACAATGTAGTTGTGCTTCCTAATCCTAGGGAAAATAAAAAAAAAGCATTCTGTACTGAGGTCTTCAGAAAAATCCTATTACTTCATGTTTCCAAGATGTAGATCATTCAAGACAAGGTCAATAAACTCAGCAAATAACTTGTGTTTCTTTAGAAGTCTTAATAGTACACTAAAGACCGTTATGAAGATGGTGAAACACAGATGTAGTGCTTCCAGTAACTTCCAAAAACACAGGCTATGTGTTGCCAAAAATTACTCACTATGATAAACAGCAAATTCTGTAAAAGCATATGAAAAGGAGCTCATATATGCTGCATCATTTTATGAAAGCTGATGGTGAATCAGCTTAAGAACATGCCATTTTTTTCACAGAGAAATCCTGATTAGTGACCTTGTAATATCTTCAAAGGTACCGTTATGCTTACTAATAATAAAATTTCCAGAATGACTGAAGTTATTCAGCTGTATTGCAAGGACAGTGAAAACAGCTGAGAATACATCTGCCTTATTTAGATGCAGTTGCCTAACAGTAATGGGAATGGAAAATAAGAAAGTAAGGCTTCCTGAAGCTTGAGTTTTTGCTAGCGGTTAATATAATACTGCCTGCAGAGCAAAGCAATCAGCTTTGCTCTGCAGGTTGTGTTGTGGTCACAAACGTCATTCACTGGAGGCCTGGTGGTGGGTTCACTGTTACCAGCCAAGCACCACACAGTTGCTTACTCACCCAGTGAGAAAACTGATGGGTCAAGATCAAGGAGGTTTATTAGGTGAAGGAAGGGAGGTGGGGCAGGGATGATTGATACAAAGGCCACTACCTGCATGCGGACATGAGTGTGACCTTACCTGGTGTGGAACATGCCTTTGGCTAGCCTGGGTCAGCTGTGTCCCCTCCCAGTCCCTCACCCACCCCAGCCGATGTCTGGTGGGGAGGGAAGAAGGACGAGAGTGGGAGAAAATGAGAAAGCCTTGATGTTACATAAGCACTGATCATCAATAGCCGAAACATTGGTGTGCTCTCAATCTATTATAGCCACAAATTCAAAACACAGCACCACACAGCCTGCTATGAAGAATGCTAACACCAGACAGATGTGGATCTTAGTGATATGGTTTAGTGGAGGACCTGTTAGCGTTAGGTCAAAAGTTGGACTAGGTGATCTTGGAGGTCTCTTCCAACCTAGATGATTCTGTGATTCTGACCCAATGGAGGTATCAACCATGTGAGTCCATTTGAACAAGAAGAAAGCTTAAGTGGAACATGTTTAGAAATTTCTTAGTAATGTTATTTGAAGGGATTTCCTTCATTTCCCTTAACTGATACTCTAAACGAATGGAGAAGCTTTAGTTACAGCAATAGGAAGGAGAAAAGATTCAGGCAGACTAGGCTGAGTGAACACATAGCTCTCTCTGTTAAGGAACAATTTAAAAGGTGAGAAAAACATGTAAAAGGCTCAGCATAGACTGAGAAAATCTCTTTAATCTAGCAATTAGAGTTTAATAGAACAGACAAGCAAAGTGTTATGTTTTCTTATTTTTTTTTCCTGTTAGAGTTTCTCAAGGGTCTTCCTCCCTTGGGTGTCCAGTACCATTTTAGTCTTCTGCTTCCCTCTCATCTTGACATGGTTTAAAAGACTCTGTTGAAGGTCAAGATGGTACTATTTCATGCTGTGAGATTTTTTTTTCTTTAATATCACAGTTCTAAAAGGTGCTTGAATTTTTTTCCTGACATCCTTTCTGACATCTCCCCAGCTTACATCTTAACAGCTGAAAATAGATCTTATTAAGTTCTTATTTTCACTTCACCTGGTACTGCAGTAGTTTGCATCTAAATACCATTACTGAGCTGATTCAGCATCACTCGTTTTCTGGCAACGTTTCATGCCTGAACTCTTGGGTACTCCTGTTTGAATAAAACTGTATTTTGCACATTTCAAGTGGTTTATGTGTCCTTTGCAGACATTGTGTTAGAGTGCTTAGAAGACGGCAGTAGCTGTAATACCAACAAATGGGAATGTGTGGTCATCATCCTTTGGTTGGTCAGCATTGTAGCTCTAGTAAAGGTCTTTATTTCTGCTTCTGGAGAACAAACCTTTTTGGATTTAATTATTTTTATTTATTATTATATTGATGTGTTTGATAAAATTATCTTTCTCTTGCTATAAAGGAAGCAAAAAAAAAAGTAATCAGAGGTTCTTCCATGAATAGCATCAGACCCTCAATTTTTTCTTCAGTCTTTGCTGATGCCGATTTTAACAGCACACTTAGTTATTCCCCAACAAAGGTGGGGTGGCATTTTGATATTTTCTGAATTTATAAGTCAAAATCATTGCTTTGTTTCTTTTCTGAAGGTGTAAAAGCAGCCAGCTTACTAGTGAAAAAGTGCTAGATAGTCAAGCATTTGGCTGTGGCTTTTAATTCTAAATGCCCTGTGGTAGAGCTTGATCAGAAATGGACTTGGCTGATGAAGGTGCAGGGCCTCTCAGTGAGCTGTCAGGCTCTTCTGGATTTTCAGGTTCAATGAACATATCTTAGCAAAAGTAGAAGAACTGAGGAATGCATCTTTGCAAATGTACTTCTGCCTACTGACATCCTGGAGGAATAATAAGGAATTATTTGAAAGCACTCAGGTGAAATCATTTCATTAGTTACACTGTAGAGAAGTTTGAGAGTATCTGGAATCATCTGACCAAAAGCTGTCAGATTCTTCATCATTAGGAACTTGTTGTTACCTGGATGTTCTCAGTGAAAGTGAGATTTATTTAGAAATTTCAAGTGATCAATGATACTTGTGCAAGGGGTCAGAGAGGTGATCAAAAGGCTTGATGAATTAAAAAAAATGTCTGGAGATGTCTCATGCAAACAGGTGAAAACTGTAAGGATAGATGGATTTCTGCAAGCAATTCTTAAATTTCATTGCTGACCTTCCAGTGCTAGGAGTTTGGCTTAAGCAAAGGCGTAATTATCTTTGTCTTGAGTCTATTCAGGTTGCTACTCGCTATTTTAGAACTTTTTCATTCATGTGTAAAAAAATAAAGCCGTTAACAGGTAGGAAATTCTTTTAGTGGGAAACTTAAATCCCTACAGGGGGAAAAGCATATAGAACACTGCTGATGCACTGCACTCTAGAAATTGAGATTTCCTAGTAAGTTAGAAGAACAAACCATGAATCTGTTGTCTGGCAATGTAAAGTTGGTGTGTTTTTAAGGATATTTATCTATGGGTTATTTGCACAGTAAGTAGAGTAACACTGAGTCCTAGTCACTCTTTGCTGCATAGACACATTTGACATTTGTATTTGGTTGCTAGTAGTTACACTTGTCTAGTTTGCCGAGTAGTTAATACCCAGCAAAATGGGAGGACATTTTGAGAAATAAAAGTTGATGTTCATTAATATCTAATAATAATTATTGTTAGAAGTCTTTTAGGGTCTTTTGTGTGGGTTACCTTCCTGCCTTACTCTCTGTGAGTTGGCTGATTAGAAGGTAATCCGGGTGGCTCCTGTTAGGAGCACACATCTGCATTTACAATGCAATACAATCAAAATGTACATCAGCTGGAAAAAAACAAAAGCAACTCAGGAGATGTCTTGTAGTGTCATGTACATTGGGACTGTTTTGGCTGAACTGAACTGGTTTTGGAGCTGTTCCTGTCTTTTCTGCTTGGTAACTCTGATAATCCTGGCAAACTGATTTTGGAGAATGAAACAGGACAGAAATGATCCTAAAAACCAAAGTTCCAGTTGCAATCATGTCAGTACTGGCTTGAACAGTTAATTTTGTTATAATATGGCATCTTCAGACACTATGATTCAGATCACTTAATTACAGCCTTGATTTAAATAAATAAATAACCCCTTCCTTGTGGTGTTCCTAGATTAAGATTAAACAAATTAAAAGAATTCTGATGTGATTTTATAAGAAAATAAGCATGTTTTCCTGTGCTTTGATAAAGCAGAGAAAATGTCAGGTTCAGTGCAGGTCAGGATTTAGCCTGCTGAAATCTCAGAGAATTTGCATTCTAATACCTAAAGCTGAGCTTGCAGATCTGGCACATGACTGCCGGGCAAAATAAATCTTTCTTGTATAATATGCAAAATTACTAGAGAACTTAATTGGTAAATTAGAAAATAGCCTTATGCTGTGGCTAAATGATCAGTTTCATATGATCCTGATCCTCTTGCCAGGGGTTGGGAATGTCACATAGAGATAAAGGCTGCTGCTTGGCTGCCTGCTGCCAGGTCTGCACTGGGACAAGATGACCCTATCCCTGGAGAGCTCCTAAGCCATCCCTGAGTGAAGCTGAGCTAGGGATTTGGCTCCTGCCAGGCAATGTATCAGTGCCACCCGTGGCTGGAGGATGTTTCCACACAGCCTCTTACTGCCTTTCAGCTGAGATCTAACACCATGCTAACTTCCTGGTTGAAAGTGCTCGTATTTTAAATGCAGATACTTTTTTTTTTTTTAAACTTGTGAAGTTGGCCCTCTAAGGACTGTAGAATAAATTAACATTCCTGAATTTTCCTGCAGGATTGATGCACATTTATGCTTCTATAAATGAAGAAGAAACATTTTTTCTCAGGGGCACAGCAGTACTCTAGAAAATCTGTTGTCGTTTATTATTGTCTGGTTTAATGCAGATTTTTAATTGACATAATTTCTCTATGTAATTTGAGCAAAGGAGAGGAAGGAAGAAAGTTTAGGATTACTGTTATCAACATGTCCTAGGGCCGTTGCTTTTAAACATAGGATTATAACCGCTGTTTAACAGAATTATCCTTGACATACATGACCTGAAGAAGAGGTCTGAAAGCAAGGGCAGTGCAGTGGTGTCAGCTGACAGCCTGAAGCAGTGTCTTTGAAAAGGTCTGAAACCATCACTTCTTGTCTGGCAGATGACCTCTGGCATTCCTAGCTCTGCTCTGCTTTGTGGAAGGAGGGAGGGGAAACAACAGGAGCCAAAGCCTCTCCTCCTCTTACGTAACGCCAGGCTGCTGGTAGTGGTCCTTGGAGAAGGCTCTTCCCGTTAAAGATGCTGCTGGAAAAGGGAGATGTTGGTCCTGCTGGAGTGCCAGTGGTTCTCCACCAGGCCCAGAGAGCTGTGCCGTTGTCCTAGCTGCATTCCTGGGTATAAGCACTGCTCTGCAACAATTAAAACATCGGGGTGTTATCAGCACTCTTCTCATCCAAAGCCAAAACATAGCATTCTACCAGCTACTAGGAAGAAAATTAATTCTGTTCTAACTGAAACCAGAACAGAGGGACAGGTTCACCCAAAACACTGCCAAAAGGCACCCTTTGGTGCTCTTGGCTGATTGTGGTAGGGAGAGGGTGTGAAGTGTCCTTGGTGAGTCTGCTGCCCGCTTCTGACAAGAATGCCCTCTGCTCGTATTGCAGAGCTGCTGTGCTGGGTTCCCCAAGGGTGTTTTCCAGAGCAGTATTTATTTGTGGTGCATCTCTGTATGGAAGAAGCATCTTCATAATCAAGCTTAGTTAGTTGAAAAAGTTCTTGGCTGTTTGTGCAAAATTATATGCAGAATAGCTACAGAGGCATACAGTAGCACTTATAGTCGCACAAGATTATATCATAACAAACTCAAAACCTTTCCTAGATGCCTTCCCTGTCTATTCTAACTTCATTTTTCTATTAGCTGTATTGAGTTTGAACCACCTTAGTTTTATGCAAGAAAATCTCTGCCAGACCGAAAATTCCTGTAAGCTGCTCTTAATTGTGACTACAAAACTTCCTGCTCTAGGATAAACAAAAACTTAAAAAAAAAAAAAAAAGTTTGCTTTCATCAGTTTAAGAGGTGTATTCTTAAGGGAAAGAAAACAATATTTGAATTAATGTATAACACGATAAAGTCATTTAATAAATTTCATTTTTGATTCTATGTTGATCATAAGTGTACAGATAGCAGTAGAGGCAGATCTGACAGATGTAGAGCTCTTAGGGTAACCATGCTGCTACCATCCGGAAAACAGTGCTACTGCTATTCTTGTGTAAAATATTTCATAGTTCTGATGCACAGAACACAAATATAATTAAGCATTGTATTAAATATATTTAATATTGAGAGTATTCTTAAGACAGTATTTGCTGTGGCTTCTTGCAAAATAAACATTTTAATCCTGCTCTTGTTTCCCCGCAGATGATGAAACATGCCTGGGATAATTATAAGCGTTACGCATGGGGATTAAATGAACTGAAACCCATATCTAAGCAAGGACATTCAAGCAATTTATTTGGTGAGTAGAGTGTATTTTTGTGCTTAGTGACGTTAGCATAAAACAGTAAATCAGCTGAAAAGATTATAGGTGATAAACACGTGTTCTTTCTAGCCTTTGTGATGCAGTGTGGTATTTCTTACTTATGTATTGAAAATAACAATTAATGAAGGTCATGCTGTCTACAACTCTTACAGATTCCTTTCTGAATGAGAATAAATGAAATGTTTTGCTGCATGATAAAGAAATAGTTTTGTTGCATTAAACACTGCCCTACCTTAAAATTTTTCATATAAAGTGGAACTTTTTGACACCAGATTCAGTAAGCATGAAACAAAATTTGTAAGGGGGGAGGTGGAAGGCACTCCAGAAAAGTCTGGTACAAGAAACAAGCATCGTTACTTGGTAATCTCTACTGCCATGAAGGCAGCTGAAGCTGTCTGCAATTTATGCCCATTCCTTGAAGAAATTTGTTAATCCCTATCACTCAGGCTCCCTTAACAGGCTTTTTCTTTCATGAATATGAACATTATTTGCACCTCTAAATGTTACACAGGAGATGTTTAAATAACACCCAAGTTGTTATCAGTTTAGGACAAATATGGAGCTGAAAAGCTCCAGTAGGAGAGGCACACTGCAGAAATCCAGTGTAATGAGGCAAGGCTTTTTAATGTGCGAGTGGGACAGAGCTTAGATAAACAGCAGGTGAAGGGCACCAGAATTCCAAAGTGTGAGAAAGCAGTCCTATGAGTCGTCATCCTCAGTTTTGCAGAGAAATGATCAATTAAGCAGTTTAACAGCAATCTTTGTATTCAAATAAATTCTGTTTTCCAAACAGAAAGCTGAAAAAATTAACTAATTTCTAAAGCTGGGGAAAAAGTCAATATATTATTTTGGTTTTAACAGGAAATTATTTTGTTGACTGTGTGGAAAAGAGATTTTCAAGTGGGAACAGTTCCTAAAACAGCTTAAATAGAGCACTTATCAAATTCTCAACTATATTTGGAAGTTGCTAAGAGACAGCAGTTGTGATTACAAAAATAATTGTGAAAATACAACATCTACATTGATGTTGCTGCACTGCTAAGGTGACATAAAAAAAGGTTTTACTAGATAATTATAGAGTTAGATATTGGACTTTAAAATATGAATTGGGTGTTTGAAACCAAAGCAGTTTGGGTGAACTTCAGGGTTAACTTGGGCTTCTGTTTTCATGTGTAAAACTAAAATTGTTTGATTATCATCTTTCAGATTACTGATAGTTTTGCAGTTTAATATCAGATATAAGTAACTGTTTAATGCAAGCCTGTTTTGTTTTCTTAGAGGACAACAAAATGTTGCATGATGTCTTGAAAATTAAAATGCTTAATCTAGTTTCATTGGCATCAGAAGTGGTATAAAAATTTAAGTGATTTGAGTTCCTAATGGTACTGCATGGATTTGCAGAAAAAGAAGTAGGTGTATTGACTTGTGAAATTCTTAAGTAGAAACACTGCAGATACAGCATAAGAATAAGTTACTGAAGGTACTGTTTAGTGTGCAACAGGAAAAGTCTTGAATTTGAAAATAAAACTGCATTTCAAAGAATAAGAGCCAAGAGTCAGTTTAAATGCAGACCATTTCATCATTGTGGTATCTAGCATAAGATCTTATTGCTGAGGAGATTAGAAACATCTCCACTCTTGTTGATCTTGGTGGCAAATCAAAATAAATATTGTTTCTCTTCCACTGTAATTCTTTACAAAATACTGAAGAGCAGCATATCTACCAGCCATGCTGTCTCATGAACTACCCTTTCCTGAATCTTTAATCTCCTCTTGTTTTTTAGAAACAAATCATTGTTTCTGTAATAGCGTCCTCAGATCACCAGATCTGGTCAGTACCTTCCTGTTTAAATTCCTCAAACACTTTTTTCTTTTTCGTAAAGGAATGAAAGGATGAACTGGTTTTGACTTTTTTGACCAAAAGGAAAAAAAACAGTTGAACTTCTTTTAACTCATGGAATGCCAAACAAGGTTTCTTTTCTGAATTAAATTATTGACAATAGGTTACCTCCAGCTCTCAATGCCTTGAATTTCCTCACAACCCTCAGAAGTCAAGTAAGACCTTCAGTTTGCTGACAGCCATTATAACAATCTCTAATTTGCCATGGTTGTCTTTTCTTCTTGCTTTTAGGTCTAATTTTTCAAAAACTTCAAAAAAAAAAAATTTTCAAACGTTTCTGGTTTTAACGGCAGTAATATATAGCGTACTTCATTAGCTAGGTGGTTAATTTTGAACTCGTCCCCTCCTGTTAATTAATTGGTGCCTCTGCAGTACTTGAAATATATTGGGAATGTCTGTTAAGGCTTGGTTGGAGACTCTGAGTATCTCACTGTGGGGATTAGCAGGTTCCAATACTGTGTCTCACTGGTGCTTAATGTTGTATGGGTTATAGACAGTATAGTTCTTCGGGCACAGGAGGAGAATTTTCAAATGATATTGCTTCTAAGCTTAATTTTGGAAGTATAAATGCTTCACTCCTTACTAGAATGGTGAGGCATTTTGTAGGTAGATTATCATGATTGTTGTCTTGAAGGCTCTGAGACACAAAAATAATGCAGGCATTTAACAAGCTCAATTACACATTGATGTGACTTTGGCAATACCATTGTGGATTTGACAACGCATTTAATGCAACGTGATACTGTTGTTAGGCTAGGGGGAAGAGGAATATTGCCAGCAGGATGATGACAGGAGAAAGCTGCTTAGAAGCCCAGATGGTTCTGATCTTTGGGGAGGAAAAGCATCCTGATCTAGCAACTCACACAAATTAAGAGTAGTAGAGCTCTTCTGGAGATGAGGACTTCTTGAGGAGCTTTGAAGTGCCATTTTATTTTTCTTAAGCCTGTGAAGCAGACTTTTGAAGACAAGAACCTACCTTGGTCTTGCAGATATTCTGTGAGCAGCATATGTGAGCAATGGGAGGTGTATTGATAAGCTTGAGGAAATCTTTAGAAAGGTGGACTGTAGAAGTATGTGACTAGACATCCTGCTCTGTTTTTTGCAGAACTTACTTCCTCTCATGTGTGCACACTCTGTGATCTTTTAGGGAAAGGCTTAAGCATACAATGAGCTGAAATATTTTTGTGTCAGGATGAAGCCAAAGCCTAATACTTGGCTGTGACCATTGCTAAGTCTTGTCAGCATATCCATGTAATGTTTAGATTTTTCTTTTGTCACTTCAGATTTTACCATGTTACCTTAGCAGGTAACTAACATTTTTTTTTTTTTTTTTGTAATTGTTTACACCAAATGCAAATAATTCAGTTACAGTAACAACTATTTGAAAAGGCAGAACTTAAAATACATGAGTTGTTGTCTTGGTAGTATTCTTAATATTTTAGTTCCACGAGGTTAAGTGTACAACTGCTCCTAGACTAATCTAGTAATTCGGAATTGCTAAACTTTTTTTTTTTTTTTTTTTTTTTTATCCTACCTGTGTGTGTCGTCTATAATGGTATGACTTTTGCTGTGTACTCATTCTTCTTTATAAGTCCTAATTGTTCCTGCCTGGTAGAATATAGCCCCCGTGTAAGTGTTAAGTTTATTAAAAAAAAAAAAAAAAAAAAAAAAAAAAAAAAAGTAGAATGGTAGAAAGAAAGGTAGAATGGTAAAATCACAATTTTGTAACTCTAATTTATTATTATTATTTTTTAATCTCCCATTCATCTCCCCCACCCTCATCCCAGCCCTGGAGCTATTCTTCTCTAAGCCTTCTGTACTGATCTTAAAACTAATGAGCACTGCTGGTGGAGACCTTTCTCTAGAAGTGATTTCTGCGCTTAAGCAAGTGTTACTAAAGGGCTTGTGTAATTTTCTGTAACTGTATTTCATGTACAGCGTTGCAAGTTTAATAATAATGTAACTTGTGGGTATAGTATAATTAGTCTCTGCCAGTGAAAAGGGACCTTTTCCAGAGGGATAAGGGGAGGCTTTTAATACTCACAAGCTGCAAGGCTGAAGTGTTATGGTTTAGCAAGATCCTGCTCTTCCCACTTGGAACTGATTTTTGAAGTTTATTGAATAGAGTATTGAGGTGTGTGAAGAGTTTTAAAGGCTGCTAATATTCATACTCAAAACTGTCTTCCATTGATCACCAATGGGTGATTTTTAAACTGGTAGTTTATTAATATAGTTCACAAAAATTAATTTTACATGTATTTAAATAACATATGAATTAAAATTAAAAAGTTTCAATATTTTCCATCCCCACCCTTGTTTATTTTCGCTGTTGCTGCTTAAGTCCCTGGAATTACAGATTTCAGTATGCAGTCTTAATTTTGGAAGTGAGCCTGAATTCTTTCCCCAATAAATTAATAGAAACTTGTCGGAAGAATAGCATCAGCAGATATGTGGATGAATGGCTCAGCACAGTGTTTGTGGAAGGAGGCTCTGCTTCAAAACTACTGTTTTTTCAACTAAGCAGGTCAATATGAAGGCAAGGAAGTTTATTGCCTTTTAAGATTTCCAAAAGAGTTTTTCAGGGTTATTAATAATGGCCTCTTCCAGTACTCTTCCAGTAATGCTGAGTCCATGCTCTCAAGTTACTTATCACAGCGCTGGAAAATCAAATGAACAGAGTGACAGCTTGGCAAGGATAACAAGTTACCCAAGGCAGTTAAAGCAATAGGAAACTGCAAGCAATTCTGTGAACCCAGAGGGATTTCCCTGATAGATGATAATTGCACTTTAAAATAGCAAATGGGTTCTAATATACCTAAATTTAAACTGGCACATAGTGGCATGGGAGATATGAATCTAGTGAAACTCAAAATAGGTAGTAAAGATTGAAAACTTCTTGTTGTAATATATGGATGTCCATAAATAGTGGCATAGATGGTGTGAATAAGGATTTATGGTCCCTTGTTGGGGACAACACCCTCTGGATAGGGTTGAAATATCAGATCTACAGAAGAAGCATGTTCAGAACACGCAAAAGAAGGTGGTTCATTACAAAATGTATAGCTGAGCTGTACAAGTGCCAAAGTCATGGTGGATGCTAATGATTTCCATGGAAAGCAAGTAGACAAGGTAATGGAGGAAAAATTCATCAAGGACTATTAAATACAAAGGCACCAGAGCTGGCACTAGAATGCACAGATCTCCAAAATACTGAAAATTAGAAGAGTATTCTAGAAATACCACTGCAGTGTTTTGTGTTACACAAATGAGAAGCTAGATCTGTTTAAAAAAAAAAGAATATAGTTTTGTTTTGTTTTTTTTTTCCCCCACTCTTACCAGCTGGTAACAGTGACTGAAATTGAAAGTGTTGCTGGGGGATTGCCAGTATTTGAGCAAGTTTTGTGTTTTGGCGTGGTACATTTTAATAATTAATCACTCTTGACACTTTAAATTGCTAATGATATTGGATAGGAGCCTTTACAGTCAACTTTAAATAAAAGAAAGTACTGTTTAAAAATTTGAGTCAGCTTTTGAAACAGTGCTCTAAGAAACCTACAGCTCTAGTCAAAAAGTTAATTTTTTCAAACCTATATGTATTTTTGAATATACTGAGAGAAATGTAGTTTAAAGTTATTGTTGTACAATGTGTATGTGTATACAGCTGAAAAAAACATGTTTTATTGATTATCTTTTCCCCTCATTTAATATTACCAAGTATCTATGTAACAGTATCTATATCAAAAGTATCTATATATAACAAAGTATATATGTTATTTCTCATGTTAAGAAAATCTGAACAGCTCTTAATGGGTAGATTAAGAAACAAACGTGACATTATATTTCTGCATTTTTGACTGGAATTCTGAGTCTGTTATGACAAATTGAAGGAAGCTTTCACTGAAAATATCTGCTTTGTCTGAGTTTCTTCAACTTACAATAACTAGAAGGTAACAAAACAGAAGTTTGCCGTGGTGGCTGTGAGGATAATGAAAGGTCTGGAAGATCAGGGTGGGGCTGAGTGCAATTTCAATACAACTATGCATATTTATTTTTTTTTTTCCCACAATAGTGGAAGTACAAAGTAGCCATTAAAGCAGTACTTCTGACAGTAATTGAGAAAAAATATTTTGAACACTTGCACATTTTTAGGGGATATACTTTATTAGTATATGCTGAATTTCCATCATATTAAAAAAAATGCTAATATAAATGTCACATACTAATTTTCATACTTCATCTCAGAAACACAAAAATATAAGTTTTTCTAAAATAACTAGCAACATTCTACTCCTCTTTTATGTTCATTCAAGAACAAGAAATCCTGGTGTATGATGCTTGCTGGTTGGTGAATTATTACAGGTGGGAGAGCTGATGTATAGCATAACCTGGGGCCACTTCATAATTCATTCCATACTTCCTAATTTTGTCGCATACTTTGCCACAGTTTTCTTCCATTCAGAGTATGATACTGAGTCAGAAAAAGAAAAGCAGTTGATTTCAAGGATAAGGGGAAAGCAATACGGCCTGGCCTCCATCCTGTTATAGGCAATGCACTAATACAGATTTCTGAAACTTCTCCCAGTAGTGTTCTGTTTGATTTGCCTGCAGATCACAAATCTTTATCTGATTCATATATATGTACACATGTGCGTGTGTGTGTATATCCAAATATATGTGATGGCAAGGAGCATGGATATTCTGGAAAACGAAAACACAAACTTGGTATACAAGGGATGGGAGGGAAGTTGTAAACAAACTATTAAATGCACCAACATGCATTGATTCTGGCATCCTGACTGTATTCTATTTCAGACTCTCTTGGCAAAAGTATAAGCCATGTTTAAAAGCCTGGGACAGACAAATTAAAAAAAAAAAAAATGCTTCTTGGCCCACCCTGCAAGCAGTTTGGCTATGATCCATTTGTGGTTCTTAAACCATATGGCCACATAAGCTCAGTCACAGAGCTTTGCTAATAAGCTTGTCATCCAAGGACAGCAGTTCTCCCCGCATTGTCACCCTGGAAACTCATATAAAGTTACTCATCCTCTGACCACGTTTTTTTATTATTACTTTTCGCCCACCTAACCCTGAGGGGCTTTCATTACATTTTCTAATGTAATCTAATTTTCCTATTTCTGCGTGGATAGTTTTGCATTGTTAGATAATAAAAAGGATGTTGTTAAGTCAACCTGTTACACAAAACTGCTAAAACTGCTCTGTGATATATATACAGCTATTCTGAAACACTGGATAATCAGTCGTCTTTGTTCATCATCTGCAGATCTTGTCAGCAGTAGAATCTTTTATTTTTCTTCCAGATCACTGTTAAAGATATCACATTGTTAAACTTGAGAGGGGATGTTCTTTAGCTTCTGCTAGATAGTCGGTGTCAAGATTCATGTTGACTGATTTCCTTTGCTTTCTCTTCAGTTAACCAGCCTGTAGGCTATTTTACATGTTCTCTCTTAGTCACTTACATGGAGCAAGTGATGCTGTTAGTAAAGAGGAGAGATAAAAACAGAAGCAGATTTACCATAGGAAGTAATATGGAGCACATAGGAGTACTTGGTTTGGAGGTTTTGGTAGAAACTAATATGCTTCTATTTGGTAGGCTTGCACAGCTGATTATCACTTATCAATTATTCACTTCAAATTTGATGAATTTCAGTCCATTTTCTGTACTTTGAGTATACAATTTATAATTTTATATAATTATGGAATTTATTCCATAATATATTCCATAAATATGGAATTTATTCCATAATTATATGGAATTTATGGATTTTATTCCATAATTATATAAATTTATATGGTTTATGGAATAATTTATATTTATATAGTTATGGAATAAATCCATAACTACTGCAGGGGTATGAATTTGCTCAGGCTATTACTTGTGATAGCTTCCTCCTGCCTAGGAGAACTGTGAAACTCTAACTTGGAGATTACAGCTTTGCTGGCACTTTTTTGTAAAACGAGATGTTAATCAGATTTATAGCCGCTTTTTAGGCATATAACAGAACAATTCTCCTGCCCAAGTGTTCTGTCATATGAAAATGAGCATGTATTTTAAATGCCTAGCAATAATTGTTGCAGACCTTGATTTCTGTGTAACTTCGTGAGAACGTTGCACAGAAGCTAACAAGAATGATAGCTGTATTTCATACTTTATCTGGTGTACTCTGAGAAGCATAGCATATGCTTGTGAAATATTTGCTGTTATTCCATAATGAGAAATGTTCATTTAACTTCATTACATTCCTTTTTTTTTTTTTTTTCCTCCACTTCCCCTTGTTTGTGTGACTGGTTGCAGATGAACTGCTCAGCTGCATGATTTCCTTAATGCTCTTAACTTTGGATTATCCTGTTGGCTAACTTACTGTAAACTATGGTTGGTCACAAGCCATAACTCTGGCCTCTAGACTGACACTTTAAGAACACGCTCTGTTTTCTTTTATCTTTTGTCAAGAATTTTGAAGTCTTACTGTTTGAGACGAGCTTGACTATTTAATTCTCACATCAACTGTCTTCTGGAGCCTTCAGAGTTAATGGCTAACATTGTCTCAAGCCCTTGAGTTTTTCCCATTTTCTTCTCTCTGCCTTGCAGGGTGAAGTTTATGCTCAAAGCAGGCCATGTTCTGTTCTGTGTGGGACAGATTCAGGGAAAAAAAGGTTCACAGGATGTGTGAGGGCCCAAGCGTGGTTTCTGAATAAGTCTGGGTGCTTCTCTTTTACTTCTGACTCAGTAGTGAGTTGCAACTCAAGTACTAATCCTTAAAATTGAAAGCTCGACTGTTTAGAGGTGGTGTTAGCTGTATTACAAGAGGATTATCGCAAAGACTGTCATTGCACTGAGCCTATCAAAATCCACTGAAGCAAATCAGGTTATAGATAATTTTTCTTTAAGTAGAGCTCAGTTGAAAAGTTCACTACAAGCTGCTTTTTCTGTACAGAGTTACTAAATATTTGTAGAGCCGTTGTAGTAAGGTTCTTGAGCGTGTGTCCCTCTATCAGTTTTCTACAGTCATTGTCACTCTCTTGTGAGCTCAGGAAAAATACAAGTTACCTGGCCAGGTTTAGAGAGATACTCTTCCTTTAATATGCCATAAGGGCAGCCAAGCTCTAAGTAAGCTCTGGGAAGACAATATGTACTTGTTACCAAAGTATGCTGTAGTTTTGTTACTGGAATATCTGGGAGAAAACGTAGATGACCTCCTTTACAGTAGGAAACAGACATTCCAAAAAGGATGGTATAAGCAATTAGCAGTTGCTAAAAAGGAGAAAGTGTCTGATTCAAATAAATGTATGTAGTAATGGTGATGATAATCTCAAGTTGTTAGTTTTTTTAGGATGATAAAAATGGGAAAGTATTTTCTATCTGGAAGCTCAGGTTTGAGAAAGTGATGTCTGTCCTGCTATGTGGAGGTCTCTAATCACTCCTCCATTTCATAAAGAAGCAGAATAATGTCATGATGACAGTGAACACTAAGGAGTTCACTGAAGCAATGGATTTCGTAATTAAATATGAGTAATTTAATTATGATATGTCATAAAAGTCTAAAAGGCGTACTTTTTTCTGAAGCATCTCAGGATTATAGTTAAGTTCTGTAAAGTTGTTTGTAGCTGTTGTCTTGCTATTTACCCAGTGAAATCCATTCCTGAGTGCGTAGTCAGTTATCTACCCAAGTCATTAGCCCTGCTGGGGAGAGAGGGATTGCATCTAATGACTTCCTCTGTTACTTGCAACCTAAATTATTCCGCAATTCTACACAGTTACTTCTGTATCTAGAGTTGTCTCTAAAGAATATTTCAACAGTAGTTTGCATTAATAATGAAGATTGCTGGAGCCAAATTCATAAATACAAAATCAAATAAATTGGCTAAAACTGAATTTTTGACACTCCTCAGTAAGTAGAACAGAAACAGAAACTCTTAACAAAATAGAAACTCTTCCTGGACTAAAATGCTCTTTTGAGAAGTCATCGTAGAATTCAGGGAAACATGGGATCATCACTTGGGTGGCTGTATTTTCTCCCCCACCCTCCACATTAGCCTTTTAGTGCAGGATCATGATCCATGTCAAAGTGAACATATGGACGATGCTTCATCTTGTAACTTCAGTTGAATGCTGGTAAGCTGACTCCTATCCATCCCCTTAAAAGATGTAGAAGGACACCACTTTTCCAAACAACTGGAACTTGCTCTGAAAACCAGTGTCTGGTGAATTTCTCTGGCTGAGAAATTCCGATGCGTGCAAGTTTGCCTTTGTTCCCCATAATGGTATCTTATGCAGGCTACATGGTGTGATGTGCACTATTGGAAAAAATATTTATCAGAGGTTACTCATTAAAGGGCTGTTTTAACTGAAATGTGATCCCTGCTTATTAGCTTCTTAAAGCTTTGCATATGTTACTAAATATAGAATGTAAAAACAAAAATGCAACTGATTATTTTTTTTCACTCCGAACTGGAAGAATTAGTCATTTCCCAATGAGATTTATTGTCTTTTGTGAATTGTATTTTACAGTGAATTGTTTCATCAGTGTTAAAAAATACAATACCATGGCTGAAAATGCAGTGCATTAGACCTGCTCTTCAAAACAGCATTAATGGAAGAAATACTTAAATATTATGATGTTGTGTTGTGGCATGGGAATCAAAATTAAGGCTGTGAAATACTGTTTGCCCACTTGAATGCTTATATGTTGTATTTTTAATTGGATTAATTAAAACTGAATTTTGAAAATAGAGTTAATTTAAATTAATTAGATTTAACTGAAAAGCCTTCTGTTGGAAAGTAGATCACTGGTTCTTCATTTATTTCAGGTAACATTCAAGGAGCAACAATAGTGGATGCCCTTGATACGCTGTACATCATGGAAATGAAAGAAGAATTCAAGGAAGCCAAGGACTGGGTTGAAAAAAACTTAGATTTCAATGTGGTAAGTAGTGTTAATGATTAACACTTAATGGTCTGTTTAGCATCCAGGGTTCAACTGAGGACTGGATTCTAATATTGCAAGCATGGTACAAGACTACAGCACTAAGATTATTGATGGATAAAACAAGGCAGCAAGCAGAAATGTAGTGAACTTACTGTGCTGCTTATGAGCAGTTTTTCAGTCTGAGAGCTTTAGGTAGATAGGAGGCAACCACCTGAACTGAAGCAAAGAGAAAGGAACAGGGCATTTGTCGTTATAAAATAAGCAACAAACTTTACAGCCTTTTTGGATGGAAGAATCAGGACTTCAGTGCAAGCATTCATTTTTTGTTTTGTAAATGCTTCACAATTTTGCTTTCTAAATCTTCCATAAGTCAGACTTGCATTTACAGAAGGCACATGCCATATGTAATCATTTAAGATCCTTTGTGTATTCCAGTGAAGTTGAATCCCATGAGTTAGACTGAACTCAGCTCAGCACAGACTGATCTGCTTTAGTCGTAGGAGGCATCACACCTGCATGTACAAATCATACTATTAACTGATAAATATGCAGTTGAGAACAAAGTTAATTTATGAAACTTTTATTCTAGAACTGTTCCAGCCCTGAACAGCTCGAACATCTGTAAAATTTAGGTTAAATCGAGAAATCCTGGTTTTGGTCTTTATTTTTTATTTTAATGGTCAAGCATATATAGTGTAATTGCTGGGTACAGAGAGCTAATGTAGTACCTCTGTTGACCAGAGAAGTCCCAATAATGTAGTAAAGCATTGTAGGCACAGTACACCAAACACTTTAAACCTCTTGTAGTTTAGGTGCGTCGTGGTAGAAACACTTTCTGCAAACAAAGTACTCTTTCTAATATGTTATGCAAAAAGTCAGCATTAATTAGCTTCTCTTGCATACTTGAGAATTAATTATCATTTTAAGAAGGAGGAGTTAATGAGTGGATATTATATAGTTTATATAAGCAGCAATTTAAAGTGCATTTATGTTTATATTAATAATGTAAATACAGAATATTAAACTGTGCTTCTGAGTAGTGTTGGATGTCTGAACAACATGCTAACTTTATCTTGAGCATAAGAATTTTTTTATGGAGAAGTGTTTGTAATATGAAAGTCCTGTCTTGCTAGCTTAGTATTAGGAAGCTTAAAGTAAGAACAAAATACCATAGAAAATAGCAAACTTCTTTAAAGAAAGAACAGAGCTCTACTTGGAGGAATCTTATAAAGCCTGTAAAGTGATTTACGTTGCTAAAGTTACAATCTTTATTGTTACATAAGTCTTGCTGTACTTCTGCTAATAGATGGTGTTGACTACAGTTTCAGCTCCACCTGTTGATCTAAACATTAAACCTCTGTCAAAATATCTTAAATTTTGTTTCACATTAGTCGCTCAGTGCAGTAATCCAACAGATTTACCAAAACTACTTTATAGATAATGTATGATAAAAACAATATCTGAAATAGCTGTCCTGAGTTCAACACCTCACATGACTATTTTTATAATACTTTATAGTAATATAGAACTGAACTTTACATTGGCATCAGTAATGACTAAATTTATTTTCCCAAACTAGAATGAGGGAATTAAAACAAGTAACTACAACACCAACTTTAGTAATTTGTTATGATTATTAACTTTATATTGGTTAAATAAAGAGTCTATTTAATGAATGAATTGTTTGAAAATAATAAACTTGTTTAGTTTTCCACTTTAAAAATGAAGTTTAAATGCTGCTATCTTATAGTTTAAAGCTGGAAATTATTTAACAGAAAGTACAACTGAGTCTTTCGTCTTTAAATGCTTAAACACAAAATGTAGCCATGTATCAAGCATTATGGAACATTTTCGGAATTAATATTTTGTAAGTTGTTACCTTCTCATGTTTCAGAAACACTTTTCCCATGGAAGTGATTTAGGTTTTAACTGATGAAATTTCAGGGAAAGTAAGTGATTCTTCGGGAAGTAAGTTGCATTTTCTTGTTCTGCTGATATTTGGAGAAATTTAAATGTACTTCAAGCTCTGGAAAGAGTTGATGCTTAGTAGTGGCAGAGTCCATGGTCTTTGCATCATGGGTGTCTGCTCTGTTTTTCATTAAATAGCTTCATGTGTGTGGAGGTGTATCTTTGATCTTCAATTAATGTAACTGAGGATTAGCTCTGACCTCAGCATGCATTACAACTGAGGAAAAAGGAGGCTGTATTTTATGGGATCACTAGGGAACTTGGCTGTTTCCTAGCTATAACCACACACCACTATGTGCTTCTCTATTTTTATTTTTTTCCTTATTTGCTTTAGGGCATGTACACACACACACAGCATTCATAGCTTTCTGAAAGAGTTTCTGTACCACCACCCAAATTCTGCTTCATGCCAGGGAGGGAAAGCTATCAGACTGCAGTGCAAGGGGGTGAACCAAAATGAGTTCATCCTCAGGAAGACAGATTGGAAGAGGGATCTCAAGGAAACACATGGAGGTGTTAGGAGTCGGCAAGTAGTGGTGGAGGAGCTGGGCCATTTGGCACAACAGTGAAGGACTCGGAGTTGTTAAGTACTTGAACTGATGGTGCTTCGCTTGTATACCTGGACACCCCAACTTCTTTAGGATGAGAGGCTAGCTGATCTGTCCCCCTGCCCTGAGCAGAGCAGGAATTGCAGGCTATGGCAAGACAGAGGAAAGGGCAGGGGGTGATGTAGGGAAGGCTTGGGGCTAGCTGGAGGCTTGCTTTTGTTTTCTGTTTTGGGGTAGAAAGAACAGAGCTGCAGCAGAAGGTGGAATTAGTCTAGGAAGTTGAGGAAGGGAGTCTACACTCCTAAATTAAATGCTCAAAGGCCTCTTTTCTAGCCCTGCTGAACTTCCCCTGAAGAAAGACAGACTTGCCCTTAGCACATAGTCCTTGACCTATGTCCTAAAGTGTGCCTGGGCATTGGCTGGAACAGCAGGGTCCAAAACCAGAGCAGAAAGTGCTGCCAATTAAAGGATATGTGGGACAGTGCTTGGATTCACGCTGTGACCTGCTTAGCCTTCTGATGCGGGTGTCATCAGGCAGGACCAGAAGGGAGGCAAGGTATGGAGCAGAAAGCAATAAGCTTGCTGGGGAAACGGTTTCATCTAGTAAAAGATTTCTCAAAGCTGAATTTGAATTCAGACTAAAATAACTTTCCTGCTGATTTTTTTTTTTTTTTTTTTAGCAGATTTTGCTTTGTTTGCCTCGCCGCTCCCCATTTTGGCCTAAAATGGAGGATGGCAGGAAGTTATGATTACGAAGTCAGATGAAAGTGGTAGCAGCCTGTGCGGTAGTTCTAGCTGTGTGGATATAATTTAATTGACTTTAATTAACATTTTGTGTGAGCACTGACTCATTGTGCATTATGTCTCATCACAGATATCTTTCCATGTTAGCTGCACAGGATGCGTCTACTCAGAAAAGAGTGGATGCTGTGCTTTGGGGAAAGGATGAAAGGCTTTCCATTGTTTGCTGCTGAAGATAGGTACAAAATGAGTTGGGGACTGCAAAAAGAGAAGGGATGCATAAGACAGCAAGGATAAGTTGAGGCTTGTGTCCTCCAGCACTCTGAAACCAAACTGTTCATGGGGTTGGGGGAGGGTTTAAGTGAGAAAACTGGAAAGTTCCCTGATATAACAATTTGCAACAAGATAGCTTTCCTATTTAAAATAATAATAATAAAAAAATGAGAATCAATGAACTTCAAGTATAATGGGTCTGTGAGGAAGCTTAAGAAAGCCAGCATTTGAAAATGGTTCAATTTGTGGGACTTCTCGTTTACAAGTTTGCCAAATAACTTATTCGTACACTCTAAATACCAGACTTCAGAGTGACTTTATTTTGTTTCAATTATGAATAAGACATTATTTTGATGGACTAAAAGGAGGTCTTGGCAAATTTATTATTAAATGCAATTTTTTCTGCTGGGGATTAGTTAATGCCTTTAGTGACATTATTTTTGTTCCTGTTTAAGGTCTTACAGTTTGCTAAATGGGGACATCAGTAAGCTTAAACAGCATGCTGTGCAGTAACCAGGCTTTGATACTTGCAACAAAGGTTGCTAAAATTGTTTCCCTTGTCAATGGGAACTAAGTGTTTTAACAAACTGCCATTAAATTTAATTTGTGGACTGTGAATGAAACTTTTTTCTACAGTTGCAAGTAGTTGAAACGTTATTTAATTACAGGAGATTAGAGTAAGCTATTGTAATACTCTTCATGTCTCTTTCGTACTTTCTGGACTACTTGAAAATGTTAAGGTTTGTTGTTGTTCCCAACCTTTGTGTTTAAAGACAAGAATGTTATTATTGTTAATTACAAGTACAACTCATTTCACTTGAAATGTGGCTCTTTGTGCCCATTTGTTAGTCTAGAATTATGTACATTATTCAGTATTGTTCAGTGTAGGATCCCTGGAGTTACCTCACACAGCTGGGTACAGCCTGCAGGACACGGGCTGTTTGTGATGGATCAGTGAGGTATGTGTGTGTGCACATGTAGCTGCATTCCATGTACGTAGGATGGAAATGGGGGTGAGGTGACTGGGACTTTATTATACTCTTGATGAGACAGGAAATGGGAGAACTGAAGGAAAAAAGGTTGGAAATGAATCTGCCCAATAACAAAGACTAAATTATATGGTAGGACTGAAGCCTCATTTGGATCTTTACAAAAACCAAGAGTAAAGTCTATCAAGTATAAATTCAGCTGACCTGCTTATTGTGAATACTTATTCATCCACGTAACAAGCACATGGTATTTTCTCCAATGGAATTATGAATGACAGAGCAACTACCAGTGCTGCTGAGTGCTGGGTGGAAGTCATTAGATAAATAAAATTATGTCTTGCTTCAAATGTTGTGTTTATAAGTAAGGGTGATTTCCCATGAGAAAACAGACAGAAATTGTTTTGGTCTTCATTTACGAATTTGTGGAGAGAAAGATTTTGAGGAAAGAGCTGTGCTAAGGCAATGGTCCAGAGGATGAAAATACTAATTTTTAGGAAGCTGGACAAGTTTGACAGAAGAACGGCTTCAGGAGAGCACAGCTGATAGTAGCTTTTTTTATATGCACAGTGCTTTCAACATTAAACTGAAACACAGCTGGCTGAAACTTCAGCAGTTCCGCAGTTGTGGACTTAACCTTCCAGTTTACATAAGTGATAGAAGTGAAGTAGTGAGGTACAGTGGAGATCAGATTGGCCTGTCATAGCTTTGCAGATAAAATGCAAAGGCAAAGTAACACAAACTAGCTAATGTAGCACGTAGCATTTTTTTCCCCGTTTGGTAATTTTTGTTGTTTTCTGAAGCTTCCTGGGTACAGCCAGTTTCCCTTTCTTTAAAATGAGTTAGTTTAATAGTCTAATAGGCTTATTACTTAAAACTGTTGGATTCTGCAGCTTTTTGTAGTGTTTCTGAACGTTGAACTGCAGTTATTCTCTTGCTTAAAAAACTTCAGCATTTCTCCTTGTCAAGACAAAATATGGTATGCTTGGCTTTTTCATTCTTTGACTATGGAGACTTGTTACTTGCTTAGCCTGAGTTTGAGAGAGCAGACTCCACCATATATAAATATGTTTGCTTTCATTTTAGTCAGCAATGTAAAAGATGTTGCATCTTTGTCAAGAAAAAATGTTGTTTATAGAAGCTAATGAAGAAAAACAGATGAAATTCCATAAAGTTGTCATCTTTTTGCTCTTGTACCACTTAATGGATACATATGGATACATATATTGCTTTTGGTTTTATATTTCTCTAAATACAGTGAGTAGTAGTCACAATTTCTCTCGATTTCAAATAGTACTTGGACTATCCCATTTATGATTTACTTATCAGAAGAGAATATAGAGAATGATAAATTATTGATAAAATGTAAGATGGAAGACCAAAGTATTCACATACTTCAATTAAAATAAAAACCTTGGAAGTAAAACAAAAATACGTTGTTCCCAATATGCATATCACTCTCAATTTACATATTTTCAGAATCCTTTATGAAAGGGGGCCCCCAAAATTAGCAGTTAGAGCAAGATGATACTGCATAGTAACAGTAAGAGATTAACAGATGTACTAACAAAGGTCTTTCAGATATTGTTGTATACAGTGCACACTCATGCAATCTAAATTAGGGTTCTAATGGAAAGACTGTGAAATTACAAATTATATCCATCCGGTTGGTAAGAGCTATCTTACACACCTGGGAACTAACAAAAGAAACATCATAGTCATTTTAAACTGACTACGTAAATTCTCCTTACAGAAGTTCTATTTGAAATAACAGAATTAATTCAACCATTTCTCAGACCTGCTATGCTATAATACAAGAATGGTTTGAAAGAGAAGGCTAAATTTGAAATTAAAACAAAATAAATTCTGTCCACTTCAACTGGTGAATAGAAGTAAAATCTCTGGGAGATGATGATAAAGTTTTTTTCATATATGTATTGTGGTACTCTGTTAAGCGATTCATAAGGTTTTTTATACAGCTGGTAGGAAAATACAAAGAGCATTCCATGCTTGAGATTTGACTTCTGATTAGGAACATACTGACTTATTTGTGCAAATTGTATGTGGGTGATTAAAAATATGAAAAGAGGGTAATGGTTAGGAGGTAAGCATTTATAATGTGTAATGCAAAAATCAAACCAAAAAGAAGGGCAAAGTTGATGTGGTAGTAATCTACTGCTCTTCAGACAAGTTCCTTTTTCTCCGACTACTTCTTCACATGAGCTTTCCACGTAGAGATGAATGTTTCTTTGACATGAAATTATAAAAACTCTTTAACTGCTTTGCAAATTGCTATAATCCCTGTGATTTCCAAGAATACTACTAGCCTGTTATGATGAGTTTGATAATAACTACGCTATGAAGCATGCAGCTTTCAAATTTACCATTAATGAAATGTCTGTCCATTTCATTCACTGTCAGCTTCAGTGGCTTGCGTAAAAATTTTAGAAAGAAGTGAGGCTTTTGAACAAAGGGTCAGAGACATGTGCAAGTGAAGTATTGGAAAGCTGATAACATCAAAACAATGGTTAGCTTCAAGAAATGTCCTGAAAGATCACCACTTCAGAAAACATTTGAAATTACAGTGCAATTAATCTTTGTGGTTCAATAGTAAAATCTTTATGCACAATGCTGTGTCAATGGATGTTCATGTTGGATATTAGGAAGAAATTCTTCACCAAGAGGGTGGTCAGGCACTGGCAGCAGGCCTGCCAGAGTTCAAGAAGCATTTGGACAATGCCATCAGACATATGGTCTGATTTTTGGGTAGTCAGGATATTCTGTGATTACTTCAAAGTGTTCTTTTTGTCTATATATGAATTCTATAAATAGATGTCAGTGCATATATACTGAGCTTTTCTTAACGGGTTTTTACATTCCTTGAAAGATAGCAAGGGTTGTGATTTAAATGGCCATATCGAATCCAGAAAGGTAGAATGTAAGGTTCTGAAAACAAAATATTCAGCTCATATATCACTCGATTTACTTTGAACAATTCAAATCGAAAAGTAATTTCATTCAATCCATATAGGAAACACGAGTGTCTGAGATATCTGATGAACTAATTCCCTTGTCAATCCCTACCTCTTCACAACTTCAACTTTCCTACATCAAAGAAAAGTTACTTAGCCTGTGATGAGGCTCAGGATTGTAGTGGAAAGAATCTTAACTTCTGAAGATGGTTCTCAGGTAAAGTCCAAATTATAGGAGTTCCTTAAAGGGGTATATATTGGCTAGCTCAACTTCCAGGGAAGAGAAGCCATCCCTAATCGTGCCTTTAATCATTCTTTCTTCAGATCAGCCTTTAAGTCAGATCAGTTCTCTGCAAGCTGTTTTCTCCTCTGGATTTAGTTAATGTAGACTTCTTTAGTTAATTCAGTGTTTTTACATAGGTAGCTTGCTTAGTAGGTGAACAGCTATGCTGGCTAGATATTTAAATCCTCTAGAAATCTGAACTATTTTTGTATCCATCTCCTCAGGTTAACCATGTACCTTGATAAAATAAAATAAATGCATGGAAATGGCACTAGTTAAAGCTGAACTGAATATTTGTTTCCAGTTATTTCATTCTACATCTTGCTGGATTCACTGACATAAGGACTGGAAGCTTGGAAACAGAAATATTAATTTTGGAACCAGAAATTAAGTCTTATTTCATTTCCTCTGTAGTTTCTTTCAGGAAGAATGAGACTAGACAAGTATTGGGAAAGGAGTAAATAAGGAGATACAGTGGAGTTTTAGCACTCTTCAAATGAACTAGGAAAAAAACATGCTCTGAGCAGTGCTGCACACTAGCAAAGCTTTTTAATTTGACATTCTTAACATTTGATACCAGGTATGAGCTTTCTATAGGCATAAGTATGTGACTTTGATCCATCAGGTTTTGCCTGTGTATTCAAAAAAAAACAACAAACCAACCAACCAAACAAGCAAATAAACAACAACAAAAAAACACCTACATTGGCATACATATATATAGTATATGAATTACAGATTAATCAGAGCAATTCTGTGAATTAAATTATATCCTCAATTTTTAGAGGTGGAGCTGCACAGTTGATTTTAAAGGAGAAAAGTTAAACACTTATGGGTAAATGAACAATCATTGTGGCAAATCTGTGAGTGTTTTTTGAAGTCTCTGCCTTTTACAACTGATGAAATACTGAACAACCCTCTGCAATGTGTTGAGACACCCTTCCTTAATCAGAGTGCCTTGCAAACCTGAAAACCATGAAGTAACATTTCTAACAAGTAACCAAGTGCTATTCTCGTCTGCACAGGTAGTTTACTAGAATTTCAAATCCTTAGAAAACAGGGAGCAACTTCTTCCCTCCTCTGTGAATTGATGTCTGAACCTTTAAACTGGAGAAAAGTACATTAACTAGCTGAATGAGAAAAAGCCTGCAAGCCCTTTGGAAGAAAATCCTGCAGCCCCACTATGTGTTGATTTATATTGAATATAGCTGTAGTGTATGTCAGGAAATAGAAAGCAGGAAAAACAACTCAACAGAAGCAAAAGCAACTTAGAACACATGAAAGTCAAACACCTTATTTATGTACACGAAAGTTTAGAAGATTGACTGCTCAGTGCCAGTTTTCTACAGAGATGCAAAAATGTAAAAAGTGGTGCTACATTCAAAAGCTGAAATTAAGAAACATCACTAGACCAGCTTTTCAACTAACTACCTTTTCAGTGGATTTTGTTTGGGGATAAAACCAGAAATGATCCTCCAGAACAGGGGAAAGTAGTGATCATAAGATGAGCTTCTTCATTTAGATCTGAACTTAAAAAGACAGTGAAGCATGTGCTTTGAGTTAGGTAGTGGCTGTCTCTCTACTGATAAGTGCAACAAAGCCAGTCTACATCGTTGGTAAAGAGAATAATGCTGTGGTTTTTTATTTCAACAGAATGCAGAAATTTCAGTATTTGAAGTGAACATCCGTTTTGTTGGTGGACTACTTTCAGCTTACTATCTTTCAGGAGAAGAGGTAAGATGTTTTCACATGGTTTATTTGAAATATCATCTACAGAAGTAGTTAATTTAGGTTAGCAACCCATTTTATTTATCAGAATTTAACTTATATAGGGCTTTGAAAACGTGGCCTGAACAGCACAGATGTCTAATGGCTCTTATTGCTTCTATTAGTGTTAATTTGTATGAAAGTTTTTAAGCTATTACTTCATGTAAGTGTTCAGTGAACTTTTTTCCTCAGTTGAAACCATACCCAGGATATTCTTACAGGGCTTCATGTTGGAGTGTGTAGTTGCAGAGCCTCTATGCCACTGGGCTGTGGAATTTGTAGATTTGGGACATTTGGTATCTGCTTCACAAATAATTTAGGAGTATATCCTTTAACTTATATGAACCACACCAATGACAAAGCTGTTGGCCTTTCTAAACCTTAAGCTCATATGGGGAAAAAAAAAAGTTAAAAAAGAAAGAAAAACTGTATGTTTATGTACATGTATGTTTACATGTTAAAGCATTAATATCTCATTAATCTCTATTGCCTTCTTAATGACTTTTAAAGGTACTGTGACAACACCTGTCATGGTTTCTGGAAAGGATAAAGAAATGATTTTGTGTAAGAACTTTATCAAATGCAATTATTTCTGTAATACATTTAGAGAAGACTATGCTAAGTCACAGGTATTATGACATTTTAAATTTTTTGTTTGGCACATAAAAAGGCTTTAATCATACTAGTTTAGATTCTTGTTCCTGTCTGTGGATTATAGTCATGTTTTACTGTGGGATCAACACAAGTTAAAACTCTTTAACCATCAGTTGAATTTATCTTTGGATTTCTTTAAATCTTTCTTTCATCTGTAGATTTCTAAACTATTAGAAAGCTAAAACTATAGCTCTATTTTGAATTTTTTCCTTTAAATTATCTTAAATTTTATCGTGCATATCTTGTTTTTTGCTAAAACTTAATACGGTAAAGTTGTCCAACCAGGTTCTATTGCATTATGTAGTTAAGACAAAGCAGTTATGAGGAGAAAGTGTTTTGCTGACAGTTTTATCTGTTAGACTTGCTTGTTCCTCACAATCCTGTTCTGAGTGTAGATGGCATTGAAAAGACATTGATGTTCTAAAATATACAGTTTTTCATGTTTTAGCTCTTACAATTTTCTGGGGAAAAAAAAAAAAAACAACTAACAACAACAACAAACAAACAAAACAAACAACAACACAAACAAAAAAAAAAAAAAACAGACACATTTTGTATTCACTCAATATAAATGAAAAAATCGAGGGGTGTTTAGTAGCTGGCTTCTTCACCTGTACTAAATATTGCTTTACCTAATGTTTCATCTCTGACTCTTGAAGGAAATCACTTGTCCTCATCCAGTAACTCAGGAGCCAGAAATAAGCATACCTAAGGGTGTCTTTAGAATTGAAAACTCTTCCCTGTGTGATTAAATAGTTGTATCTTTCCCTGTAGATCTCCCTCTCATAAAATATATTGAGATTTTCCAGCATAACCTATTCCTATATTTTAATTAACTGGTTGTGACAGAAACAGAAGATACTTCTTGGCAAACAAGAGATGGTGGAGGACTGTGTGTGAACCGTCAAATAAAATAGCAATTGTCTGCCAAGGAATGCCTGAGCCATTTATCATCAGTGCTGTTGATTTCATTTATATGTTGATGGTTTATATCATGTGTCTGTTAATACACAGTCTCACTTCAATCAATGCATATTGTTTCTCCCAAATAGCACCTAGTCATTGCTTCTCAACCATTCCTTCACCTTTAGAGAGGCAGTTTTATCACCACCTCTTGGACTGGATTTACAGTAGTGCTGATATTCAAATAAAACTCTATTGTGCAAATGAAATGAGAAAACATTTTTTAAAAATGAAGGTATTTCACATAATGCATTATTAAGTGGAATGTTTCGTGATGGAAAAGTGATTCTGGATGATGATGTCTATTCTAAAAATGATTGGACTCATTAACAAAAGTAGAATGGGCTCCTAAACACAAGGGTGACGTGAATATTTAAGGAGAGTCCTGAATTCCTGCAGGCTGGGAAAGACGCTGCCCAGACTAGTCAGTGGTTTTCATTACTCTGATAGATATCTCCTGTCTGAGGTAGGATGATGTTCCTAAACTAAGAGTTGTCATAGTGTCTTAGAGAGTTACTCAGCATGCTTCCTCGTGGATCTCTTAAAAATGCTCTGCCTTCATCAGTTGTGGGGAAATATCTTGATTTGCCTCCTAAGTCTAAGATACTGAAGCAATAACTAGCTGCTGCATATGGGAAGAGCTGGATGCATCCATTCCTATGACAGAGCAGCTGTCCAGCAGTGTGATGTTTCCCATGTTGTGTGGGTGTATCCTCCACTGGTGCTGCTGACAGGTATGGCAAGGACTGATGTTTCCAGACCCTGGCTGCTCCCACATCATCCTTTGGTGTATTATATAAGTGGACATTCCTAAGGAGGTGGAACAACCTGTATACAGGTTGCTTGGAGGATGAAACACTCTCAGTTAAAAGCTCATTTTGTTCTTTGTCAGATTAACTATTTAAAACTCACTTATCAATATCCAAATTAAAGAAGTCTATGTTTCAGTAAAAGGAGTCACAAATAGTTATTGTTTGTACTTCTGAATTACATTCCCACGGGTAATGATCCAAAGCTGAAACATATTGTATGTTTCATAATCATTTGTAAGCCTAACTAATCATGATTAAAGAATATTCTATCATACTGAGTAGTTCCTAAAAACATCCTGCTCACATAATTGTTCATTTAGATAAAAGCACCAATGTGGATAATTTTAAAAATGAACAAATGGAATACTTTGCCTCTTGATAACTGTGTGGTGCTCACTTGCGAATAGAGCTGTAAGATGCATTATATTAAACTTTCTAGAATTTCTGCCTTGCTAGAATTAATCTGACATGTCTAAAAGTGCTAGAACTGTCATACACTTTAAGTCACAGCTTTTGTATTTTGTGATTTTTAAGCTAGAAAGAATTCCAGTCAATTACCAAACTTCATTTGTGAACAGCTACAAATACCAGAAAAATTGGGGTTGGGTTGGAAGGGGCTTTAAAGACCATCCAGTTCCAACCCTTCCCTGCCTTGGACAGGGACACCTCCCACCAGACCAGGTTGCCCAAAGCCCCATTCAGCCTGGCCTTGAACACCTCCAGGGATGGGGCATCCGCAGCTTCTCTGGGAAACCTGTTCCAGTGCCTCACCACCCAAATAGTGAAGAATTTCATCCTAATATCTAATCTAAATCTACACTGTTTCAGGTTAAAACCATTACCTCTTGTCCTCTCACTACATACCCTTGTAAAAGTCTCTCCATCTTTCTTATAAGCCCCTTTAAGTATAGAATTCTGTAATAAGGTCTTCCTGGAGCCTTATCCAGGGTAAACAACTTCAGCTCTCTCAGCCTTTCTTCATGGGAGAGATACTCCAGCCCTCTGATAATTTTTGTGGCTGTCCTTAGGACTTGCTCCAACAGGTCCATATCCTTCTTGTAGTGGAGACCCCAGAGATGAATGTGGTACTCCAGGTGAGGTTTCATGAGAGCAGAGTAGAGGGGAAGAATCACTTTCCTTGACTTGTTGGCCCCAGTTGCAGCCCAGGATACAATTGGCTTTCTGGGCTTCAACTGGCTCATGTCCAATTTTTCATCCACCAGTATCTACAAGTATCAATTCATTGCATACTCTGTACTGATACTGGTGATTGCCCAGGTACAGGGCCTTGCACTAGGCCTCGTTGAACTTCATGAGGTTCACATGGGCCCACTCCTCAAGCCTGTCTAGTCTCCTTCTGGATGGCATCCCTTCCCACTAACATGTCAACTGCACCACTCGTGTTTGGTGTCATCTGCTAACTTGCTGAGGGTGCACTCAATCCCACTGTCCATGTCCTTAATGAAGATATTAAATAGTATTGGTCCCAGTATGGACCTTTGAGGGATACCACTTGTTATTGGTTTACATTTGGAAATGGAAATTTTGACACTGAGACAGACATTGAGCCATTGACTGTAACTCTTTGTATGCAGCCACCCAGCTGATTCTATATCCAACAGTCCATCTACTAAATCCATCTCTCTCCAATTTAGAGACAAGAGTGCTGTGGAGAAACATACCAAAGGCTTTACAGAAGTCCAGGGAGATAACATCAGTTGCTCGTCCCTTGTCTGCTGATGCAGTTGCTCCATTGTAGAAGGCCACTACTGTCATTTTGCACAATTTGCCCTTGGTGAAGCTATGTTGGCTATGATCTGACTGGCTCTTTAGCTTGATTGGTAGCTGGTTCTTATGGATGCTGTTAAAATTGCTTTTGTTATGTAAGAAAGAGACTATTTTACTTGAAGGTTGGTTCTACAGTCAGGGAATACACTGCATAGGCAGAAATAAAAGGAACTTTTAATGATAATTCCAGGTTATATGAGCAGTACAAAACTTAAATCCACCATACATTGAAGTGAATAAGAAGCCTGTGAGTTTTAGATCCCATTGGTAAGATCCCAGATTCCTTCAAAGCTTTTGTGTTTTCTGAAAGGGACGACTAATTGTTTGTTTGTTTGTTTTTTTAATTAAAATATTTTGGATTCAGCAGCTGTTCTTCCTGCATAATATGGCCTTTACTTTTCTAGGATTAAAAGACAATTGTCACATGAGGAAGATAAAGCTGATAACAATCAACTTGATGTTCATATTGTCGTTTCTTTTCATGGAATGAAGTAGAAATGTGACAGATTTTTTTTTTTTTTTTTTTTTACTCTGGCAGTATATTCTGTTTGAAGGAACACAATTTTATCCTGATCAGGATGAAGGGAAAAAAATACTTCGTGATGATGAGTGTTGGACTTCCTATACATAGAATAGGAGTTACAGTGCCACTCTTCAACCTCACTTGATGATGTTGGCCTCCTGTCTGACTTCAGACCTAATCATTGCCCACTTAAAACAACCATCCATCAGTGATTGTAGTGCTTTCTTATTAATGAGGGGTAGACATGAAATAGTGATACAGATTCTAACGATTTAGAGCTGCTTTTGCCAGGCTGGCCACAAGACATTGCTGACTTGGTACAGTACTTAGTCACTCTCCACAATTAACCGTAACTATTTATATGTGGCTCTCCTTCTCATGTAGATGTATAACTTCATGACAAAAGTTTAAATTCCATAAATACAAAAGCATATAATTAATTATTTAGCAATCGTGATAGTAGGAGAATGTCCACCTGAACAAAGGTATTGGCCTGTTTCTGCCAATCAGCGAATGTAAGTTTCAGTATAGATCCTTTGGGGATCTTGTCTCACTAGTGTGAGAATTGACCACATTTTATCTTCTGCTTCCTTTCACTTAACTTGACACTAATTAACAAGAGGACTTTTCGTTTTATGTCTCCGAAGCGAAATTTCTGATGCTGTTTGAAACTTTAAGCATACTTTATCAGCTAGATCACTTCTGTATGAATGCCACTACTCCTTAAGCATCTACACAGACTGGCAGTAGAATTCCCTGCTTAGTAGCAACTAGAAGACAGCTATTGTCTGTAATTTTCTACAGCTCTGTTTGAAGATTTAGGTCATGTTTGCCACCTCCCATCCATCTGCCACCAGTGTAAGTGATGCATCAGTACTTCAGGGTGTCATGTTTTAATTCCTTTAAAGCTCTGAAATGATCTTGATGATTTGTTTTGTTTTTATTGATTTATGGTTTTGTTTTGTTTTAATTTTTAACTTTCATACTTCATATAATTCTGGAGTCATCCAGCTTGGAAGGGACCTCAAGATGTCATCTAGTTCAATGTCAACAGTGCATTATGGTTTTTCTTTTAAAAATCTCTTTGCACAGGAAGCTTTGCATTGGCTCTTCAAGGCTGAACACTGGTGCAAACTAAGCTTTTCTGCAGTGACTTTGTTTTAGGATTTATACTAAACTCCACTGTTTCCCACAGCCAGTCTATAATCTCTATTAGCATTTCCATCTCTTCACCACCACTACAGTAATAGACCTAATGCTGTTCCCTTTCTGTGCTAGCTGCATCAAAACCTACTACAGAATCCCTATGGATTCACATTCTGCAGACAACCTTGACTCCTACAATTTTTTCTCCTCTCAAACTACTCTTCTGCTGTTGCAAGCAGACTGCCCCTCACTTTTCTGTTTCTGTCTCAAGTTCCTGCAGTGCAGTCAACAACCGTCACCACTGATTAAACCCATTTCTGTTGAATAGGTTCCCTACACTCTAAAAGCTTCCTCATTCCTACTAATTCTGCCCCATTTCTCTCAATGCCACTTGCTCAGCTGCTTTGTGAAATGCTGCCTCTCAAGCAGGCTGCACACAAAATGCTGAGGACATTTCAAAGAATGGTAACAGAAGTGTTCATTTTTCAGTCTCATACTTAATTCAAATTTTGCTACTCAGTCTTTCTTCTCTTCCCTCCCTGCTTTGGAGTTACTGATACCATGTACACATTCCGTGACTGGAAACTTCTACCCAGCTCTAATTACCTAAGACATTGTGGAGGCTTTGCTACCTACATACCCAGCAAACAACATCTACTGCCATCACTGACTGTTTTTTTACCTCATATTAAAGACCCTCAGGCTACTGTGCTAATGTAAGGTGAAAATAGTGGCCACACACATTAATTCAGTGAATTGGAAGCTGTTGAAGCTCAACAGTGAGTATTTTTTCTTTGAGCTTTCATTAATTTGAGTATCTACTACCCTACTAAGAAACCAGGAGCCACAGCCCTGATCTTGGTCTGAAAAACATGAGTTTAGAACTGACCTGTACATAACCACATTCTACGCTTTTAATGGTTTTACTTTTACATAACTAAAAGGAAGTGGTGTTCTTAGGGAATTCTTTCAAAAACAAAACAAAAAAGCACTTGGTTAGTCCCATGGCACGTTTATTTGACATGTCTTTGCATTCATGCATTGACTTTAGAAATAACTAAACAAATGCTTTATTACTCAATACATTGATGTAAGCAAAAATTCCTGATCACCTCTAGACTTAATATAGTTTGATGCTATAGCTGGTAAACTGTTAGAAGGGAGAATGGATGAGCTAAATAATGAGAGCTAAGTAATATCTGATGGTGATTGTAACAGCTGGTGTGTTTGACATGAACTCCTGAGCTATATTATTAAGTAGAATTCAAGCAGCTGAGAGGGAGCTGGTTTGTTTGTTCTGAGGATTTGGCTCTCAACCAGCTCCTGCAGTTTCACTTGTTTGTGGTTCTACAGAACAGTTGGAGGGGGCATATCTGCAAGTAGTAATAGTGTGGGTGCTTTTCTTTTGAGCAGCAGTTCTAGCTAGTCCCAAAAGAAGACCTCATTGCATGGTACGCTATTAGCAGTCTGTCCAGACAGACTATGCATTTAATTTCTATGCATCTGCATAGAAATTAAATCTCCAAGGCATTTGTCTCTTTCATTTATCTCAGTATTCAGTTCTTTCATTTTGCAGCATCAAATACATTTTCAAAAGCTGAGTAAAAGAAAAGTAAAACCAGATTACATGAAGAGTTAGTGAGATTGTCCTGTGCTGCAAATTTATAAGAAAATGTACAACATACATACACTATTTCTGGCTCTGTGAAGCCATTTGAAAGCAGCATTGAGATAGCTGCAAATATACTCTTGAATGTCTAAGGAATTATGCCTGTATATAATTTTACAACCAAACACCTGACTTATTTCTGAAAATGAAAGCAACATCAAAATATATCAACTGGTGCTGATGGGGGGAATAGAGGGACATTAGTTTACCCTCCTTTAATCTAAGCTATAAGAAATATTTGGAAAATTTTCTTCTCTCTGTGGAAGTATTACAAAGTTTACTTAGGTGGTTCAAAAGTAATAAATTGTATTGAATAATTGTACTGTTTTTTTTTTTTTCCCTTTAAAAAGTACAGGTAAAAATTCTTTGTACCTGCAGTTGACTCTGGACATGGATTAACTCTTAATTTCTTTATCTAAATCTTTTAAAATGTTTAACTATTTTTGTAGGATCACATTCCGTGCTTTGTCTCCATAGATTGAGTCTGATTCAGAGGTTATTTTTCATTAAGTTGGAAGATAAGTAGATGATAGGCTCCTTTCCTTATTAGCTTAGAGAAGATAAAAACACAAGAAGATTTCTGTGGTTTTCATTCTGTAGGAAAATACTTAGGTGTTCCATCAGATTTCCAAATCTAACTTTCTCAATAAATCCTTCTACTTCTGTATCTTTTTGTGAAAAGTTAAATTATTTCTGTTAAAGAATATGTAAGCATTAATTCATTCTAAGTATCTTAAATATACTTCTATTCACTTCATGGAATAGAATTCACTTTGTGGAAGTGAATAGAAGTATACAATAAAATTGGGAATGCTCCTCAATAAAAGCAATCAATAATAATAATATAATAAACAATTTAATGTGAATGTAAAACAGGAAGACAATCTGCATGAAGATTAAGGAGTTGGTTTTTTTAAATGGAATAATGTTTCAGTTACAGCCTCACTCTTTTTACATGAGGGCATGGGATTTGGACCATGGGATATAGATATACATTGGAGAGGTGTTCTGAGAGAATATGCTTCCTTCTTTTGTCTGACAGTATTGCACATGAGGAGTGTTAGCAAAAAATACCAGTATCCTTCAGAGTGTCTTGGGGAGAAACTCCTGTCATACTATTGCCCAGCCTATTGTTGCTGGGCTTTAAGAAAATAGATAGTTTTTTGCACCAGGAGACTTACCCTTTCCCTGGGATGTTATGGCAATCATTGAGAGATGTCAGGAAAAGGTGCTGGTGTGCAACAGACATTCATTTTCTGTAACTCGAGGAAGAGGTTAAACCTCATCGAATTTGCTGTTTGAAGGAAAAGATTAGAGATTCATTACAAAATACCACATTCTGTGCCACATACAAGTCCTGCTGCTACAAGCTAACTGAAGATCATTGAGAAAATTGAATGTATCAAATCAAAAGTAGACATTATTGCTGGTTTTGCATGCCCTTCATGCCTCCAGCAATAAGTACAGATAATAGTATCTTTGCTACACAAGAGACAGATATTCTTTTAGCCTCCTTTGGATTTAGCAATACATCTTGTCCAGTAGATCAAATCTGAAACAGACACAAACAAGGCTCACTGGCTTTAATTTAGCATGGACAGTGCTAAGTGGCCTGTGTTATTGTTGTTGTTGTTATTATTATTATTGTTATTATTAGGACCATACTTTTCAAACAGAAACCTGAAAAAAAATAAGAAGGGCAATTTTTACCAAAGACTTTCAGGAAATTGCAGGAATCCGCGTGCTATTTGTGTGCCATTTGCTGGTAAAAATGCAACAGTTGAATAATGTTGATAAATGTTGTGGTTGATAAGTGAGTACAGTTCCTGTCTCTTCTGTGCCAAAAGCTTGTCTCTGCCATACACAGACTGTATTTGCGCCCTATGTGCAAATGATTGAGGAGGAATTTAGAAAAGATGTTCACATGAAACATCCTGAGCCACTTCCAGCGCAACTGATGCCAGAGGGGAATTTGGTTATTTGGCAGATGATTGCCCCTAAGCAGAGCTGTCACGAAGCATTTGAAAGACAAATCTCTCTTTTTCCTCAAGTCAATAAATAAATAAGCACTCAATTTGTATAGGACAGAAAAGGGGAAACCTTTCTCAAGCCAAAGACTGAGAGGAGGGTGAACAAAATCACTTCTGTAACGACTTAAAGGATGAAAAAGAGGAGTAATATGTAGTACCAGAGTTTCATGTAAATCTAACTTGCTTTCCTCAAAGAAATATAGCATAGGATATATTTATACAGCAGATTCAATTTCTTAGCTCACTGTTTATCTTGCAAGTCTTTTGTCAATAAGTATTTTACTTTTGTATTTCCACAGGTGTTATCTGGTCAGTTATCTTGCCATTTAATTTTCTGGTAATGCATAAGATATAAGAGAGGTTAAGGGGTGGTAGATATTCTGAAGGACTTGCCTTTTATGTTTGTGTACATCTGTGATACTCTCCAAACACCTTTGGTTGCTTGTTAAACCACCTGAGTTTGATAACTCTTTCGATAGTGCTTGGTACCATACAATGTGGGGATTCTCTCATTCAGTTTACAAGAAGGCTCAAAAGCTTGTTTTAACAACCAAAAAAAAAACAACCCTATGTAAACTGACAAAACTCTAAAGTAAACAAGGAAGATCATTTCAGCAGTACTGTTGCTGGAGTAAAGTCAACCTTCAATTAACAAAAACCAATCTTCCTTCTGGCATTATGGGCCAGTTCCATTTTTTCTTAAAATTCAGATGCATCGAATCACCAAAAAGGCTCTCTAACTGTTAATCTGAAGAACTGGATGTGTCTGGTTTCTTTGTTTTCTTCAGCCTTTAGGCTGTCATCTGCTTTTGCAGGCTAAGTGAAATAACCACACTAGTTGTTTTTGGAAGCTAGTTCAATCCTGTTAGTGATTTAAAGCTGTGTTGTATCCTTGGGGGGCATGTTGTCCTTAATTTTTTTGCAAGCATTGCTAGATAATTTTACAGTCCAGTAGATCCTCAGGATCTTCTTGTAAAAAGGATATGCTGTGAAGTTCATTCTCTTCCATTTTTCTTTAAAAAAAAACAAAAAAAACACTTTTTGTTTTCTTCAAACCAACAGCTGCAGAACAAAGTCAGCAGCTCACAATGACATTTCTTAAAGAATGTTATTTTCCCCAACTTGTTCTTAAAAACACTATTCATAGTATACAGACAATTTCAATCTTTTTCCTTTTATCATGCAAAACTAGTGAATAACTCAAACCTTCTCATCAGCTTATGCTGCTTGTAGGGTATCTCTTACAAACATCAGTCAGACTGTGCTCAGTCTTTTCTCTCCATAGTTGCTTTTATTTCCATTTATATTCAAGAGGGAAGAACAAATAATCTTCTTGATTCCAGGCAAGATCAATAACTGCTGAGATGCTGTAGGCAAACATTGCCAGACTGCTACAGGAGACGAAGGGGATGGTAGTCAGTACATCTGGGTGGACTCACTCTGTTGTTAAATGCCAACAGACATTCTGATTTGCTCGAAAGTTGTGTGTTAATATGCTTATTAACTGGCCCAACGCCAGAAGTAAAAGCTAAAAGATAAGAGTGAGAAGAACTCCTTGCTCAACCAGTTCTTCCTTAACGGTCTATGACAGTTGGTGATAGAAGAAATGAGTGTAGGTGGTTCTAAGATGCCTCTTTTCAGATCATACTTTCAAGATGTGTTTGTGTGTGTGTGTGTGTGTGTATATATATATATATATATATATATATATATATATATATATATACACATATATATATACACATATATATATATATATGTAATTCCAACTTGAAATGCAGTTAAGTTACTGTAATGTTTTAATTGCATACTATCAGGAAGAAAAATAAATAAGTGAAACCTGCTGAGTATTCTGTCTAGGAACTGCCATGTGAAGTCTTCAGTCATACAGTAAAATAAAACAATAGAGGCATGTGATGAGTTTTGGTAAAAACAGAAAGAACTTACAGGATTGCTATGCCTTTTGTTTATTTGTTCTTTTTAACCTTCCATTGAGTCAAGGAAGGGAAGCAACATAATGATACCAATATGTGTACTTCAAATCTTTATGAATACTTCTAAGCATCACTTCCTCCAAATATATGCTGCATTCAAAACAACATAATGTTTACCTTTGGAGGGAACATCTTCTGACTATTTAATTATAGGAATAACCTCAAGGTTTAACTGTTAAAAAATAAAAAAGTTAAAAAATTGCAGGGAATTCAGAGAAACGATTGATTTGCTCATAAATTTACTACTTGCTGGCAGCACTGCTTTTCAGTCAGAAAAGCATTTGTTTCATTTGTTTCTGACCATTACGAATTGGAAATGTCTGCTTGCCTTCTTATATTTTAGTTGTTTAGTTTTATAGCTTGTCCAGTAAGAGAAATAGTCTTACAGTAAACACAAAGGAATTGAATTAGTCTGCTTGATGATTTAACTTACAACATAAAAGCAACTTCTTAAATTATAGTTCTCCCTCCTGAAACCTTTTCTTTGGTTTACATTAAAAGAACAACAAGAAAATTCACATTTCTTATACTTAAGGAAAATACACAAGCGCTCTATTTGGGCTTGTTTTGGATGTGCACATTATTCATCAGATATTTCAAAGACTATTATCTTTCAGAGAAATCTCAACAATAAGAAAGCACTGAGTTAAGAAAGCACCATCCTCCTTTCTTACTATAAAAAAGAATTTTTTCAAGTTATATTACTTATATAAAAAGCCTGCAAGATGGTGTGTCAGAGGTCTTGTGGAGAAAGGATCTAAGAAGGATGTTAAAGATGCTAAATTGTAACATGTTCCTCTCTCCTGAAAAACAGATTCTCAGAAATGCATAATCGATGCAACTGCTAGTGTTACAGAGCTCACTTGTCACAGAATAAAGCAAAACTGTTGGCACAGAGCTGCAAATACAGGTTGAATTTACTCAGCAACTGAAACATTATGGCTGGAGCAAATAAAAACTTTTTATTCCTTTTCCATACATATAAAACTGAAAGACAAACAGGCTGTAGCTGTTTGTCACAGAGGAGGGTCAATTGGAGAGTTTTATGTCAAATGGCTTGCTCCTATGTCATCTGTGATGTAAATCTAACAGACTAACAGTAGGCACTTTGTACTTGCAATCATTTCACTTTTTTATGATGTTGCCAGTATCTGAGATCAAAAAATCTGGACATTTCTGGATCAGCTTTAGCCTTAGTATAAGGATTAAAAGAACCTCTGTATTGTTTCAGCTTGGCATAGCCTTAATATACAAAGTTAAATACTCATTATACTTGATATATGTTTAAACAGTAGAAGAAACACTCTAAAAGAGTCACTTATTTTATTCTTGTATCCACAAACACATCCAGTTAATAGTGGAATTGCCAATTCATGAACAGAAACAGAGGATGTCTAAGTGATATTAGAGAAAACTTTGGTGCAAATGAAGGTACTTAAGCTTTGTTCTGTTTAATGAAGACTCTGAAAAGTCTGCAACCCTATAATTCTGTGTCCAACATCATGACTTGTTTTTAAACTTCAGTATTCAAGCTTGTTAGTTCAGACTCTCATCCTGCTTGGTTCCTGGGCCCCAATCCTTTTATCAGCAGCTTTGCATGTGTGTTAGTTTCCAGCTTGTTTCTTTCTAGAGCTAGCTACTATATTTACCGATATTTACCATACACGAGAGGAGGCTCTGGACACAGTTGGTAAATAGCTCATTCCTGTGTCTAGCTGTTGAAGCTGTAGCTTCAACAAATGTCACTTAGGACTGTCCTGTGGCATTGTCCTGTACATGCTGTTATGCCGTGCTGCAAGCTATATATAACTTTTACCCACAACTTCCTGGAAATCCTTTGTCCTGGAAGTCCTTTGGCTATCTGGAGCACTTTGAGTGGGAAAAAAAGGGAGGGGAAGGGGGAGAGAAAAAGGAAAAGTTTTATTTCTTGAGACCATGAGACCATGGAACTACAGCCAGAGAAACAGAACAATTGCTCTGCAGCAATAAGCATAACTCTCTCAAGGGAACAAGCCCTGAGATAGGTGAAGATCTAGTCTGTGCTACCTGATTAGTGGGATGAGAAAATAGATGAAGAAGACAATACAGAGATAGAGTAAGTTTTAACCCTTTGAGGACTGGCCTTTGAGTGATACCAATACCTTACTTACTTACTCAAAATACATGTAATGGTGTCAGACTATGGGGTGATTCAGAAAGATTCTCCCTTGCTGAGGCAGGAGAGCAAAGAGGCGTAGTTTCTTTTTTCCATTGGCTTAGCAGGCTGGATGGATTTTCTCTGTGCAAGTACCTATTTGCTATAAACCAGCTCAAGGAGGATGGCAGAATACAGGGAACCTTGAGCTTTGGACTCTTTTGTAGGTAACCCACTATCAGATCTAGTGAAGCACGTAAGGAAATTGCACTCTTGCTGCTTTCTCACTGCTCAGGTCTGCTACTTGAGAACCAGTTCATTAAGCTATTATGCTGATGCTGGAGTAAAACATTGAAATGAACTAAACGAAGTTAGGAAAAAAAAATAAAATGAGTGGAATAACAATAAAATTTGGAATACTTGATATCCTGTTCATGTTGTCACGCTAGTATGTTTAATAAACATCATTTAAAACTTTTTCCATTAGCAACTGCAACAAGCCTGCAAGTATCACAGAACACTGGCTGAAACAAGCAGTTCTCCATTTGCTATTAAGTTAACATTAAAAAGCAAACAGACTTCCTTTACCTAGCCGGACCGATGTTAGCCTCTTACGTACCTGCCACCATGGTCTAGGTGCACAGTAAAGGCATTGCTCTGAATCACTCATCAGTATTGGAATTAAAAGATACAGTCAAATTAACAAAGCCAGGAATGAATCTTCTGGTAGCACTTTATGCTACGTTAAGGATGTAATTATTGATTCACCATGCAATGTTTACCAGGCTTCTCCACCCGCTCCCCCCTTCATGCAGATGGTGCTGCAAATCACCTCCCAGCGGTCACCTGCTTGAAAGGAGTTGCATATGCAAAGTGCTGTTCTTTGTTTAGATACCATGGCTTGCAAGATGTAAAATGAGGCAGCTATTTAAATTTGTTGTTACAGCACTTGGGCTGGGTACACAAGATTAAATAAAAAGAAAATTAGGAAGCAGATGCTTGTGGCTTAACAGACGTATTGTGCTAAAAGATACTCCTCATTACTGGTGGATATGAGTAATTTTACTAAGGCAGCTGTTTCCTTAATCAGGAAAAACACAAACCTCGAAGATGGCATCCAGATGTTTTCTGTATTGCTTCATAATATAATGAGTTTCCATTGTATGTGCCTTATTTCTAGTTCCATTCATGTTTACTTATGTCCAATGTATTTTCAAATACATATATCATCTTCCTTAACTGGAGAAGACCTGAGCACTAAACACACAATACTTTGTCCTCTCAACACACATGCCTTGTGTTAGTCCATTGGTTGCTCCTAGGGCTGATGGTGTTTGTGTCTCTCACCAGCATCCAAGCATTTGAACATCAGATTTCTCAGGTTGCTGGCAGTTTTCTTTTGTTGGGATTGAGGGGAGGTGGGTCTCTAGGTATCAACCCCGTTCCAGTTATCCGGGTATCAGCTAAAAACTCAAACTAGCTCTTATGTTTGGGCTTAGTCCTCACTCGTGGGCTGCTAATAGTTTTAATGTCTGCTAGCTTGCCGTCTGCGCTTGCTAGAAGCTCATTCATCATTTGATGGGGAATCTGGGATTCCAGCCTTTTCAGTAATTCATTTCTATTTCTGGCAGGATATAAGGATGGCATCCCAAATCTTTGACATAGATTTACCTACGCTGAGCTATGTTATAATGTATTTATTGCGGATTGTGTGGGAGTTTAGAATCTTAAACTTTCAGAGTAGCTTTTTTAGGCATGAATCTTGCTACCTGTGGTTTGAGTCTCCAGAGCCAGCTGCCAGCATGCGGTTGATCTGCACATATGCAGCAAATCCTGTTCATTACTCATTGTCATGCTGCATACCACACCTTTTGGAAAGTTAAAGCTGCCCTGAATTTGGGGGGAGGAATTCTAAAAGGCTCTCATATAGAAATAATTTATTTTATTGCAGACAATTGTTAAAGTTTCTTTAATTTATTCATCGCCACCTTGTCTTGAATTATCACTAGATAAATAATATTAATGAAAGCTTGTGAGTTTTACAGGTACTAATAGGATGTAGTTTAACTTTTAATTGTGCAAGTATGCATAAGCTTTAAAAAAGTTAATGGTTTCTTGACATTAGCAGATAAACTAGCAGTTACTTGTGGCCTAAGAGTTCTTCCTGTTAAATTGTTCTTTATAGCTGCATAAGCAATCTTAAATACACATAAATAGCACAAAAGGAAATAACTAAATATAACTGGAACAGTCTCTTCCTTTATAATTTTTTAATTCTTTGCTTATTTAGCAATTCTTTCATTCAAATTTTAAAGTACCAGTCAGACATATACATTACTGTACAGTAATATTTCTTTGTTTTGTGTTTTGCCTTCTTTCTGCTACTTTTTACCATTTATTACTGACTTTCCTAAAATATGATTTTTGAACACAAAGTATCTACTTAGAAATTCTGCAGTTAAAAAACCTGAAGTAATTACGTGTGGTAGCTATTGCTGATAACTTGAGGGTTTTGTGTTGTGCTTGTTGCTATGTACATTTGGATTAAATCTGGAAATCTCTCCCTAATCCAGTTACTTCCATTTGATTAAGTTCTCTACAGTCTTTTCTGCGGGGGGCGATTCCTCATGGTGCTACATGATTTCTTTGGTACAATAATCAGCTAGAAGAGGAAATTAATTTTCTTGCCATCAGTTAAGCCATAACAAAAAATAATAATTGAATAAAAGATAGATTTGTTTGTTTTTCGAAAATGTAATCAAATTTTTGTAATAAGCATCTTTTAAATAGATTTCCTTCAGAAAAAAAATAATATATATATATATTAGCTTGGTGTACGTTTTAGCTTTCTTTGTAGGATAACAGATGCTTTTCATGCTCTTCATTGTCAAATAATATTCCTGGATATTACAGTGTACTGTTTATTGTATGGTATGGTCTCTACAAGCTGGGGACCAGCATACTGGGGTACGCTGTACAAGTGTAAAAGCACAGCTGTGTCCGTTACTTCCACAAGTTGTGAAAAAGACACGTGCTGCTCTAATACTTGCAAGTGAGAAGGAGTTGTGGCTCACTGAAACCACAAGCTGTCTGAATCTCCCACGACTGCAGGGTCCAGGAAGATTCTTCAAATACTTTGAGATTTTTGAAAGCTGGAAGCTGCTGTGCCCCTTCCTGAGCTGACACGTCACCTCAGGTGCCAAAAGCACCTGAGGTTTGAGTGCTCTAATAGCTGTTGCTCTCATATATGTGTTAAATATACACTTTGGACTTCCGTATGGAAGATCTTGTTAAAAACACTACCCTGAGGCTGATTCAGCCCTCAATTGAGATAGGAATTCTCCTTTTATTGCAGGGTCTGCATTTTTCGGGTTCTCTTATCTGGAAACCAGTATACACATTATCTGTTGTGATGTTACAGCCCAGCACTGTGTGACAGCAGATGCTTAACAAGATTCTGGGAATGGCTGCAGAGTGTAATTATTTTTAAACATAATATTCCTCCTACTTTATACAGCTGATATTGTTCTTATATGTGTGAGAGAGATTTGGATGAAAACTAGCACTGCTAGTGTGAGAATTTTAATGAGAAGGGAGTGGCTGAGATTATTTACCAATCTGAGGCTTTTCAGTATAGCCCTTTTCCTGGGCTTTTTTCTGATGTCCCCAGACCCCAAGAAGCCCCTCAGCTGTGCTGTGCTTATGCTTCACGTGTGCTCCCTCTACCGGCATCCCTGCGGGACGAGAAACCTGCCTCATGGCCAGGGAGGGGGCAGCTTGCTTGTGGAAATTCTTGCTGAAGTAAAACCCTGCTCCCTCCAGTCAATATTCTTATTTGTGCATGTGGCAAGCCACAATTTGTAAGGAAGTTGAGGCATGCTTTGTTTCCTTCTTTCTTTGTGCTTTTAAGGAAACGGTGGTGATTTAGGTTTCCAGCACAAAGTCAGCTCTTCCCTGCCCAGGCTCAGTAGGCCATGGGCACCCCTGCATTAGATGTGATGCAGGAGATGCAGGTACCATGAGTGCTGGAGGGCGTCGTGTCCAGGCCCTGTGCATCTGCCAACAGACTGCAGCATCCAAGCAGCCTTCCAAAGCCAGGCTGCTACAGGGGAAACCACTCAAGACAGGCTCTCCAGCACTTCCAGATCTGGGTGCATAATAAATACAATTGCAACTGCGTAGGTCCTAGATGATGGTCTCTTGGTCTCCTTCTCTCAATACTGGTTTCCACGCCGATGTGACTCATTACAGCGCTTGGGTCCAGAAATGTTGTTAACTTGCAGCACGGATCATTCATAACTGACTTGGCTCAGGAGTAAGTGAGGGCTGACTGAAATTAAGCCCCAAACCACCTGTTACTGTCAAGATGTCAGCAGCTGTAAAACAGATAATTGCTGCAGAGTTAATGTAAGCAACCAGGTATCTTATCAAGGTGTCATAAACGCTGAAAATATTTTACAGGAAATTGTTTCACATAATATGACAAGTGTCATATCACTTGAAGATAGTAGAATAATACATCTTATATTATTAATCTATACTATTGGGGTATTTCAGGTGGAGCAGAACAATTTTGTAGCATTTCCAATCTTTCATTGTAAAAATAAAATACAAACATAGCAAAATTCCTGGATTGTCTTTCGGTGAACAATGTATTAGAGCAAGTTCTTCTAAAAGAGCTCTCCTTTGTTAGCGGATCACTTTAAACCTAAATCAACATTTGTTAGACTGAAAGGATTTCTATTCAGTGTTCTGATGAGAAGCAAAGCAGCCTGTCTGTGTTCATTTTTCTGCTCTTGTTTGCTGCTTTTGCACTGAAATATTCATTCCTTACCCCACTGGGAGAGGCAGTCAGGTACAAGAAAGAAAGCAATAAATCTTACTTAGTGGCTTGTCAGTTTTTATCTGTAAATATAAAACAAAAATGAAAAATGCTTAACGTGACAGAATTAGAGATGAAGCGAAAATGTCTTTGTCAATTAGAAAAATAATAATTAGGATCATTTCCTCTGATTGCAGTTAAAAATTAACTTCTGGCTTCACTGGTATGGAACTTATAATGCTCTTTTTAAATTTCATGTGCATCATACAATTCTGAGATATTGCTTTGTTTCCTGTGTTTTCTTTTCTTCCTGATTAGCAACTGCAATTAAATCTATGATGAGGTAATCTAACATTTCAAAGGAGTTTGTCATTCTAGCTGGAGGAAATGTTTTTGTTTATCCAGGGAAGATAACCTTCCTGCACTATAACGAAAGTCAATATTGCACCGAATGACAGCTCTGGTCTTAGTCCTACAGTTGCACCTTTGCAGGCAGATCCTTATTTCTCTGTGGGAACAGTTTTCCCTAATAAGATTTTGTAATGGACACAACAATCTGCAAAATCTCATTGATTGTGGGATTGGGTCTTCTAACATAAGCAATGCAGTTGTGAATGTTTGACTTCTTTTAAAAGAGAAGGCATTTTTCTCTAAAGCCATTTAAAAAAATTCAGAAAACATACTTTTGATATCTGCATGCCACAGGATTGTGTAAAGAATGCAAATAACTGATTTAAATTAACTGGTTACTTGGAAAATGTAGTTCATTAAGTTCACAACCTAGTTTCATCTAAAGTTTGTGTCCTGATTTACACCGAAAACCTTAGTATTTGCATCAGTGACAAAAAGAAAGCAGAACAAAACAATCCCATGCCCAAGCTGCTTTTCTAAGCAAGAGTGCCTCACATAATTAAGGTCATATTTGAGAGAAATAAGGAAATTGTTATTAGAAAAAGAATTGCTGTAGGAAAACTGCTGGTGTAAGTACTGTATATGCAAATGTGGTCACTTTCCTTACATTTTTCAGTAATCATGCTAGCAGTCCTACTAGAATGAAAGGTGTGGATGAGAGCTACTGAGGAAGTGCATGACTTGGCACTGGGAATCATGACACACATAAGTATGCTGTGCAAAAGCATACCTCCTGGCAGCTTGTGTAGTGGTAGTGTGCTCAGACAAGGGCTTCAGCTCCAAGCATGTTAGTTTCTTGTCTCTAATGAGGGCCAAAAATATTTATATATATTTAAAAACAATTAAGAATGATTCATGGAGTGAGAAAATCTTTTGTTTACTGGATAAGTGGGCTCAATGACTTGATGTGTGTGTTAGCTGTAGAATGAGCAGACAAGAACAGGAAAGCAGAGTGTGCAGAGCAGTGACATGGATTTCTTCTTTGTGTATTACCGAATGCTAAAATGTTGTTAAAATAAATGCTGGCTAGGAGAAATGGTGGCAGGGTTTGGAGTGGGTTTGGGTTGTGTAAGGCACTTGAGATTGGTAATTCAAAGACAGAGATGCTATTTTATAGGGCACTGAGCTTGTTTTAACCAATAATTCATAATATAAACAGGTCTCACAGGAAAATGTAGCAACTTGATTTTCTGTATAATCTATCATATGACTGCAGTAAGTATCTAATTTGCTTTAGTGCTGATTTTGAGTAGGATTGCTGAGTGTGAAGGAGCCTGTGCACTCTACAGAGGAGATATTCTCACACAGGGCCTCCATACAGTGAGTATCAGTGTTATACAAGCATGCCAGAGATCTTACGTGAACTTTTAAAATATATTACTAAGACATTGAGTTTAAAAAGAGGGATCATCTTGTGTCCCATAGCTGTCTTCTGACAAAAAAAATAAAAAATGAGGTTAGAGAGAAATGTTTGAGAAAGCATTTAATATCCTAACAGTGTTACATACTGGTCATCTATTTCTGACCCTTTTCAGTTATTATTTTTCCCTAAATCACAGTGCTTCACTGATTTGAAGAATGATTTTCTTTACGAGGGTATAGAATGTAGTCAACTTCAATATAAGTACAATTTTTAGTGGTTTGTTTCCTTTTTAACGTTAGCCACAGCACTTTCCTCTCACTCCTCCACTTAAAAGAAGGGATTTGTCAGTGCAGGTTGCTCTTCTTATTACTTGATGAAATGACAGAGGTACATCAGGTAAATAACACCACAGTCTCATTTAATCAAAAAGTGTGCACTCCAGATATGATAGAGCAGTGGAGTAAGTCAAGTTGGTCTTGGAATTGATTTGTAGACTTTTAGAAGAACTACTCTTGTTTTGTTTTGGTTTGTTTTTTATAAGAGGGTATGGATGAAGGGTTGGTGCAGGCATAGGATTGTGGCAACATCTACCAGGTCTGATCCAGACAGCCTATTTTGTCTAAGTAAGCCTTCATTTCTGCTGGCTGAGCATCCATGAAGAGAGGCCAGAAAAAGTCCCTGAGCCTCTCAAGATAACCACTATGATGGGAAATTTGCAGTAGACTTTTCCTTTATTATATAAATTGTCCTATCTTTTTCTGTGCTCTGTCATTTCTGCCTTTCTGTACATCCCTGTAATGGGTATCATACTTTTTGCTTACTAAAAAATTACTTTACTCAGTATGAGTAGGAAGAGTTTAGGGCTTGGCAAAAATTTAAAATTCGTGTCAGCAACAGAGATGTTAAGAGGTTTCTGTTGTTTATTCATTTTTATAAACTGAAAAAAAAAAATCTTGATCTGTACAACATCTATTTCTTGTCTAATATTAGAAGTTTTTGGCCTGGATTAATTAAAACGAACACTAGTTTTCCCTATTATTATTTTTCAGCTGTTAAAGCGTCAAATTGAAAAACAACATGGTTCCTTTATTAGTCTTCACCCTCTTACCCTTACTAAAAGAGTGTAATTTTGCTGTGTGAAGTTGCCATATAGTGCGTTCAGTCATTCACAAAGTGTTGTGTTCTTGTCGTTCTTGCCTATACTGTTGTACTTGATAGATAGTGATTTGGCAGTCAGTTGTTCAGCCATGTTAAATTAGCCCTAGAGATAAAATTGGATAGTGTCTGCAGTTGACTTATTTTAACTTTGGAAATGGAAGGAAAATCACTACCCTGCAACAGTAATAACTTGTGGAAATTGTCTTACAAACAAGAAGTGCATTTTCACTTCAGGACTTGTTCCAAAATTGTAAGAAGGTCTAAAAATCATTTTTTTAGTCTGTTTCTCTAGCTGCTTTTCTTTTTTGGTTTCTGTTTCTCAGGTTGCTTACTACACTGGAAGACAGACATTTGGGAAAAGAAAGAAGTTGGAATGCCCAACCTTACTGTCTGTTCAAAGCACTAACAGTTTGTTCAGTGCTCTGTCCTTATCACGAGTGGCTTTGACTTTCCTTGCTTATCTGTATGTGGAACAGTATTTCCTTACTGCTTCACATCAGATGTGTTTATTTTTGGATAACTGTTATTTTTGACATTTATCTGGAGGAGGCAATTTTCTTTTGAACAAAATCAGGTTGTTAATTTATAACATAGAATAGAAAAAATATGTGTGAAAGTTGGTAGAACTATTTGAAATTAAAGCACTATTGCTATATATCAAATATTTAATTGAGAAACTAGAATGTTACGTTTTTGTCCAGAAGAAGTTGTTATAACAAACTTCTGGTTTGCATGTGATTTTTTTAATGGTGAAGGATTAATGCAACCTGTGACGGAGCAGTTACGGAGCCCTGGTCAGCTACTGTCCTTGCGGCCACTGCTAGGGCTAAACACGTATGTGCCTTTGAAAGAGAGAGCTTCTCTTGTTCTTAAATATGAGTCCAAAAAGAACGTGTATGGCACATTGACAATCTTCACCTTCAATCACATACCATAAAATAAAATATTTACCTGCTTTACATGTAGGGCTGGCTTTATGTTGCACAGCACACAGATGCTTCTACAAGGATTCAGGCATGCTGTGTGCCCATTGCTCAGGTTTGTCATGACCGCTCTCCTGTGAGTGCTTCAGTGTTTCAGAGTAGAGATGCTAAGATAAATATCTGAAGGGAGGGTGTCAAGAGGATGGGGCCGGACTCTTTTCAGTGGTGCCTGACAATAGTACAAGAGGCAAGGGTCACAAACCGAAACACAGGAAGTTTGGCTGAATGTGAGGGGGCACTTCTTTACTGTGAGGGTGACAGAGCCCTGGCACAGTTGCCTGGAGGGGTTGTGGAGTCTCCTTCTCTGGAGGTATTCAAAACCCACCTGGATGCCGTCCTGTGCAGCATGCTCTAGGTGGGCCTGATTGGTGTGTGTGTGTGTGGGGGGGGGGGGGGTTGGACCAGATGATCTCCAGAGGTCCCTTCCAACCTCAGCCATTCTGTGATTCTCTGATTCATATACTGTGAAAATGCCAGGAAGCCTCTCGTGGTGAAAGAGCAAAACATAGGTTTTAATAGAGCAAGTGAACAAATGCAACTGTGTAGTGTAATGAAGGGAAAACTTGTGTGCTCCTTGTGGGGTCACTTGCTCCTCTCCAGTAAATCCACTAAGGAATTAGTAGATTTCTTCTGCACCAGCTGTTCTTTCTGAATGTCCCTCAAAGTTTTAACCCTTGGGGAGACTGAATTACATGCTGCCTGATGATCCCAAATGCATAATTAATTCTTGGCAGAATCTACAGTCAGTGATGTGGGAAGTCAGAAATAACATGGATTATGAAGGGATTTCCCAGCAAATTATTTTCCCTGTTGCCTCGCTTCAGGTTTATTCCAGCACTCACATGCACTTTACTCAAAAATGTTTTCTGACTACAGCCTGAGTTTAGCTTCAAATTCTGTAACTTCCCTCAAAATTTCCTACATTGTAATTCCAAACCTGAGACCACTTTCACAGAAACCTCTGTCATATAGAGACAGTGGGGTATTCTGGAGGTTCTTTCTGGTAACGTGATTGTCACAGAGCTTTAAATTCTCTTCTGATCACATATTTTTAAACAATAAAGAGCTTTACTCAAAGTGGCTTTTAGAAAGTGGGATTTTATAAGTTGTATTTCATTTTTGTAGAAATAAATTTCTTCTGTTACCTTGTCTTGACCAGTAAATGTCTTTATTTATGCATTCACTTAAACATATAGAGAGGGTTCCTGTGCGTTGTTTTCCTTCTCTGAAAATATTCTGTACTGTACTTGGCTACACTGTGAGATGCATCAAGTGTACAAATTGATTTCTAAAAATAAATACAAATTCATCATCAATATATTTCAGGGAGGAAAAATGAACCAAAGGGAGACATTATTAGAAAGTCAGGATGATGAAGGTGACTTTGCTATTCTGGCTATTACACCTGGGATAATGCCTTTCAGTTTTGCATGGGATTTCAGCATAATTCCAAGCAAGTAAGCCTTGCACATCCAAATACTGAGATCACTAAATAGGTTGCTATATTTAAGTTGGAACACTTTGGCTTCTAATTAGAAACTCTTTTACTAAAGCACTCAGTGCTCCAGAAGTCAGGCTAATGTAACCTGAGCTGAGCTGGCAGTCCAAGGAGAGCAAAATCTTCTTTGTTGTAGTGTTATAACAGTCACTCTGAACATAAAAGTTCCTGATGTTAAATTGTTTGTAGTTCTTGTGGGCATATGTTAAGCATTCAAGGTCTTTCTCCTTCTTGTTTAAAAGATGGAAGTTTAGACTCTTCAGGTGCTAAAGATCAGTTAACTTTCGTTTATCTGTAGGTGTAAATTTTGATTTCTGAGTTAATTGACGCCCATTGGGGTATAAGCTGGCTGAGTCCATAAATGCTGTGGTGCTGCAAAAATATCACTATGCTGACATTTCTTGTGTTCTGGGGTTCTCATTGTGTCAGATTGTCTGTGCAGCACACATCCACCATATGACAGGTATGTGGCCATCCAGCTTGGGGAGGACATGTGTCCCTGGGCAGGCAAGTGTCTTAACAAGTGTCACCCAGCATGGACCCAGCACCACACCTGGCTATTGAAGCCCTTCTCCAGCGCACAGCATTCCTGTGCAAACCAGAGCAGGTCCAACCTCACTGGTGTCTCTGACTTACGTCTCCTGGTCATGCCAGGCGCAGGTTCTCTGGCTGTCTTCACCGTGTCATCTTCCTTCAGTAGTCCGTGGCACCCCCTACCCACTGTAACTTTGTGCAATGGAAAACTGCTTGTGCTGATTTGTTTCTTTTTACAGCACTAAAGAAACACCAGAGATGCTTCGTTGTGCTGAAATGTCATTTAGTGGGAATTGCAATGCGTTTTCCAACACTTTGTTTCTTCTTAACTTCCAGATTTTCCGAAAGAAGGCAGTGGAGCTTGGAGAGAAATTGCTACCTGCTTTCAACACTCCCACTGGGATACCGTGGGCATTGCTTAATATTAAGAGGTAAAACAACTTATTTTTGGTGACTACAACATATAAAATAGTTGTGGTGAAAAGTCCTTTCCACAGAACTATTACAATTTCCTCACAGTTTTAGTCTTTCCAACTAGGTAAAAGCTGATGTAAGATCCTTTCTTCTATAGCTTAAATGAAGAAATATAAGTAGGTATATATTGCGCACACAAGAATGCATGTAGAAATAACATTTATTCACCTCAGAACTAACTGCTTACTTGTCAGTTAGTACATGTATGTTGCTCATCGCTTTCCTCAAAGTCCTCCATTTGTTTTAGTGCTGCTATATGTACAGTAGTTGCAAAAGGACACGCGCTACTCTGAAAGGGTATGGTGTCCAGCTACTTCCACTCTAAACCCAAATGCAGTGTCAGTGTGTCCTTCGGCAGTATATCAAGAAGCAAGAGTAATATCTGCTACAAGTGACATATTGGTCTGCTTTCTCTCCTAAGGAGTGCATAGAGTGCATATTCATGTTTTTGCATATTCATAAGAACACATCAGCTTTCACGATACTGCAAATAAACCCCAGTATCACCCATCACAAGAATGAGAAGTACTGCTTGTCGGGGAGAATCAAGGATAATTTCACTCTGCATGTGTGGGAGTCATCTTTTTTGTTGGTGGTGGTTGGCTGTGCTATTCTCACCTTGACAGTCAGCATCTTCCCCCGTTCTCTGCTCAATATGTATTCATGGATATGCCTTTTTCCCAGTCTGGGACGTGTGTTGGCATGCTTGCTGGGTTGGCTGTGCATGTTTGAGGATTCCCATTAAGCTGCTGAGAGACAGTCCTACATAAGTCCCTGGCATCTGAGTTTGGACAGGTTTATCTTCCACCCTCCCTTCAAACAGAAATGAGGCGAGAGGCGGTGGACAAACATCATGTGTGTGTGCGGGGTGCAGGAGGGAGTTAGTTCCTTGCAGACTTTCAAATCGCTGAAGGGACTGATTTACTGGTGCCTGGTGATGTTCCTTGTGCTTCGAGTAGTTACTTACATGCATGTTAATGATTTATTCTCAAAAGCTTTTAATGAGTTCTGTAGAAGTTAATTGTACAATGGCTTGAGGTTTTTTGTTTATTTGTTAAGCTGTTACAAAAGATTCTGAGTACAAAATCCTGCATACATTTCTAATTGCAGCACAAGAGTACCGTACACTACATGGCGTATTTAAATAGTAAAGTTTTCAGGCTAAAAATTTGTCTTAAATGTAGCCCTTACCTACTAAATATCTATCTTTTTTTTATTTTTTTTTTCTCAAACAGTTCCGATTTTGTAGGGTCTTTATGGGTTTGTTCCTAGCTTCTCACAACAAAAGCTGTGGCACATTGTAAAAGCTGATCACAAGCAATATGAGGTGGTGATAAAAATAAAATAAAAAAATAATGGGGGATTCTTCGCTTATCTGTAACCAAAGTGGAAGGGGATGTGTGCCAAGATAACTTCCCTGTGATATGGCAGCAAGTGTTACATTCAGTACTGTGTTCTTGGTTATTCATTCTGAATCCTTGCGCATCTGTCTCGATTTGACCTTCAATAGATGACTCTTCCATAATACCACGCGTAAACAAATATGCTGGCATCCAAGCTTAGGAAGTGCTAAGCCATTGAAGCACGAATATATTATGGACCTAATATGCCTCATTTCTGATTAGTATTTTATTTGATTTTATTTTGATTTATGCTTCAAATTGGAGAACACTGACAATAGATTGTGGGTGTCAGTGGTTATTTTTAAATGACTATTTTTGGATTAGCAGATGAGCTGGCTATTTCTTTCACTATGCAAATGTTCTCCACAAAATAGTTTATTTTCTCCACTCATCCTGTAGTATCAGAGACAGACCTGCTTTCTCCTTGACTGCCTCTGTGTAAACATATATATGTGTTTTTGTCATGTGTGTCCTAGCATATACTAAAGGCATCTACCCAAAGTCTTACCATCTTTCTCTTTTCCATTGTTTTTCTTCATCCTTCTCCTTTCCTCATGACTTAAAAACCATGGGAAAAAAGCCATGCTTTTTATTTGTGGAACCTGAATTTTCAACATATTAAATGTTTATTGTACTTATTCTACAGCTAAAATTATTAGTCAATTTCTTGAGTGTGTTTCTATATAAAACTTCCTTTTGTCTATGAAGTACATTTTAAGTAATGAGATTGGTAGTTTGTAATGGGATTTCCTTTTCTTTCTTTCTATATATTTCAGCTGCATTTCCATGTTTTTAATGTTCTTGATATTGCTCTGTATCTTCAGCATCTGTTTTTCACTTCTGCTAATACTGCTAAATTTAAAGTTCCCTTTTTAGCTCACATGCTACTTTCAGTAACTAGTGTTACATCATACTTGATGATTCTGAGCTGAGAGCACTGGTACAAACAGAGGCTGCAGAGGGAGAATGAATACAAATCTGTGGTGGCCTGATAGAGGGATTTCAGTTCTTATTACGTGGATTCTTATATTTTCTTAATATATAGATAGGTGCTTCTTGGGATAGGGAGGACAAGCTGGCAAAGCCAGTTTTTAAAATTTATTTATTTATTTATTCCCCTCACCTGAATAATTTATTTAGCTATTTTGTCTTCAGAGCTTCTAAAACAGCAGCTGTAACAGCTTTTTAAAATACAATTACTTCTTGGTCCTTTATTTTTGTTCTCAGTGAGCCATGACAAACTGGCTTCTTCATGCTAAAATTTTCATTTCTCTTTTTCTTAAGCTTCAAGTAATTTATGACTGAGCAATCAGATTGCTTAGGTATTTCTCTCACATGCCTCTCAGACTTATAGAAATAAAAGTCTTGAATTAAAACTCCCTTAGATAGTGAGTTAAGTAATCTTAAGAAATACCCAGCTTGCATCATGTTCTCAGTGTTAGGTAACCTTTTTAATAGGTCTACCTATTTTTACCCCTAAAATTATCAAAAAGGAAACTGGGACTTGGGCTTATTGTTAGACTATTGGATCAGTCAAGAAAAAACTTATCAGAATAAGATCCTGTACAATATTTTGTCTCTTTTGGATGGAAATTGTCTCTCTGTATCACTTTTTTTTTTTTCCTTTTGAAAGTAAACCTGTATCTTTTTTTCAGTCCCTGTTAATTCCAATAAGATCCTATTACTGCTTTATAATAAACAACCAAGGAGCATTCTTATATGAAAGAACATTGTTTCCATATAATGTTTGTTCTCCATGCATACCACCTGAATCATTGTTTTAAGGTTATCAATTGTCCATCCCTTGTGAGCCACTATGCAGCAGTACTGTTAGTCACTGGCTTGACTTGCTTTTTATGTAGAATTAATCTGTTATATAACCTTCCAGTGCATCTGAAACTTTGAAAAATAGATATGCTTTCCCTTTGTGAAAAAAAGTTTTTGACTGGGCTATTTTTTTTATTTCTTATTTATTTATTACTTCTGGAATTGCATCTTTGGACCTCCAGCTTGCTTGCAAGTGTTGCTGTGGCTGCGGGAATACTGTGCTTCTCACTCAGTGATTGATTTCAGCACTAATGGGTACAGGGACTGTCAAAAGTCCTGTCCAGAAGGAAACACCATGAGGTATGGATAGAGTAGCCATGAGGTATGGATAGAGTAGTACAGAGCAGGGATGCTTAATGGAAATCAAAAGGGAGGAGTTTGAAATAGATTTCATTAATGTGTATTGAAGTCAAACCTCAGGAAGTGATAAGATGTACTTGACATAAACATAAAATGCTTACTGTGTCTGATGTCAGCCAAGGATTCTTTGCCTTTTACACTTTAGCACTGATTATACATCAACAGTGGACCTGAGCTGCATTCAATATTACATATTTTGCAAAGTGAGGTAGCAGAGGACTTGCTAAATTGTTCGAACGAAGTATTTAGTTAACTCAGTTGCAGGTAATCAAGGATGGAAGAGAGAAAACTACAGTATTTATGCTATTGGGATGTGGCCAATATGTTTCATGTTTTTAAAACAAGCTGCTCTAGATTTTTTTTAGGTTTGTTTGTTTGTTTAACCACGTTTTGTACAGAACATTAAATTAAGCCACAGACCTGGCCAAGCCTCCATGGCTGAATGAAAGTTTCACGAAGATACAGACACCCCTGGGAGCCTCCTCCAGGGTTCTGAGCAAGATGTACCCATGGCACAGCTTCACAAACGATCCTCCTTTTTCCTTCCACCTTGTTTAAAGAAAAAGAAAATACCCTCTTTGTTTTTTGTATCAGTTTATGTTTCTAAAGCAACTCCTTCTGCACTGACCTCGGAATCTGCAGGGCTGGTTCTCCCACACTTTCTCACTCCCCATTCCCAGCTGCTGTTGCACAGCAGTTTTTGTTGTTGCTGTTGTTGTTTTTCCCCATGCTTAAATTTGCTCTCACAGGGTGCAAACAACATCACTTATTGGCTTGGCTCTGGGTGGGCAGTGGTGGGTCCCTTTGGGTCCACAGGGCAGCTGCTGGATTCTTGTTTTAGAGGCCACCCTTGCAGCCCCCTGCTACCAAAACCTTGCCACTTGTAAACCCAATACACTAAATCAGTTCAGGAATAGAAATTGCCCTTCAAAATCTCTTTAGTGTCCTGTCCCATTAGGAAAACTCTTAAATTTTCTTAAGAGAAGATGCAGATTTTAGTGTGTAACAGAATGGTTCTCTTAGAGTTCTGGGACTTCCTCCAAAATGTCATAATCAATGCACTTAGCGTTAGATTCCTTGTAGTTTATAAAGGAATCTTAATGCATTGAGAAAGCTTGAAATATGAAGAAAGGATCCAAACATGTAAATTCAGTAAATTTTTTGGAAAGCTTAATTCCCCCACTTACTTTATCAGAAATGCCTAAAATGTGACTGTTGCATGATATTGCAAAAATTTTCCTAAACATCAAGTTGTCCGTATGATACTATATTCTTTAACAGAGTTAGTGACTCATGCTTTCACTTGTCATAGTGACTCAACAAGCTTGTTGATGGGAGAGAGGAGAGGAGAGGAGAGGAGATTCAGTCAGAATGGCTGATTTAAATTTTCTGCCATGCACTATTAAGTCTAGTGTCTAAATTATTAAAAAAAAAGGGGGGCTACAGAGCTAAATGAAGGTTATTCTTCAAATTTGACTATCATTGGCAAAAAATAAATCTGTGTTTTAAAGGGTTTGTAATTAAGAAAGGTTTATATTATCTGCACAGTTTGTCATTGCAGGGCTATGTAGAAGGACTATTTAGGTAGAATCTTTAATTTTATCTCTTCTTTCTACCCTGGGCATAATTTTAGAGGAAGGAATCTATGCTGTCTTAGAAAAGAAAGCTAAAAGTAGTCTTGTAGTAGTCTGCATGCTTAACAAAGACTTTGTGTGTGTGGTTTTGGCAAATGTTCCACTGATGTCATAAATTAAAGTGGTAACAGTAATAAATATGATTTGGATATTGGGTTAAACACTGAGATTTCCACTGTGTTAACACCCACCGATTGAAACCAGGCTTTTTCCTTCAGGCATTTGGATCACAGTGTGGATTTGTATTAGCGCTGAATGTAAAAAGATAAATCCTAGCTGAACTTCACCTATGTAAAAATATTTGTGTGGCATTAAAAATATGTTTGGGGATTGAATGATTTATCTAGAGATACTGATCTCTAAAATCTCCATTGGCTACAGAAGACCTCAGACAAATAATTAAAAAATAATTTTTTGAGTTAAGGGAAAAAAATCCGTTCTATTTCATAAGTAACCACTGAAAAGATGACTTCAGCAAACTACATCTTTTCAGCACTACTGTTTTAAGTGCTGGTTAACGTACTGATTCATAAACAACTTCAGAGTTCTTGAGTCAGTTCTGGATGCATTATAAACCTGAAAAATAGTTTTGCATTTGGGCTGTTCTGGTATCACCATGTTATAAGCCATCTCATTAGCAATTTCATTGTTCTAGAACATCTTGGAATACCATGGTAAGCAAATTGCTTGCCTTGTCTTTGTCTTATTTGAAATGAGTAGCCAGTTCTGCATTAAATCGCTTGTGCCTTATATTCAGCAAAAATCAAATGAACTATTCTAAAATCATAATTAACTGGGGAAAAAAAAAATAAAATTAAAAAATTCCCCTTTTCCTTTGAGTTTCCATGATAATTCTTTCATAATCATACATGAAAATAAGTAAGTTGGTCTGAGAGTGTTATTAAAATTTGCATTATTTATGAATATCAGTACAGTTTTGGGGGTAGATATTTTGGACCTGTGATGGTGTCTGATTTGCCACTGAGCAGCACAAGAATCAAGTTATAAAAATATTCATGAGACTTCAAGCAACTTAGCTGTGAGGGGAAAAAAAGAACCAAGAAAAACACTTTTTGGTGATATCCTGTAAGGTTAAGCTGTATTATTCAAACAGCAGTTCCAATTCAATATTGTAACGCTGAATTTGTGTGGGAGGCTGCCCTCTGGCAATAGCATAGGAAGGATTTGGGACCTATTGTTGCTACTGCAAGTATCTTTTTCAGTTCCAGTGCTTTCTTATAGCCAAAGGAAAGAGAGTCTTGTCCAGAATCTAGGTTTAAACACTAACTCTTTCCCTACAGTTTACTAGGGCACTGTGAAATAAGTATGGATAGTAACAGGTTTGTAATTATCATACTACTGATCTGTGTAAAACCCCATGCAAGTACTAGTAATGTGATTCCTCAGCACTGAATGTGTGATTGCAAACACTTCAGAGATCTCTGTGGCGATAATAAGAGATAATGTTGATTTTTATAAAGCAGAACTAAGCTTGTGACAGTCCCACAGAAGCCAGCGCATTACAGGAGGATATTGGTCTTTACTTGGTGGTTTTTGCCCCCTCCACAGCAGACACTCCCTTCATGGTATCGAAACCTTCCACAGCTATCACAATTTTTTACCTTCATGGTGCTTTAGGAGTGGGAAACTGTTTATTTGTTTATTATTTGTGGAAAGGGTAGGGAAGTTTTCTGTGCTGGAAAGGGAGAGGGATGTGAGTCAGGACAAGCAGGTTGCACTGTTTTGTGTTTTGCTTTAGAAGAAATTAGAAGTCAGAAGTTCACCCTAAACACTTAGGACGTGTACCAGGGGTGTCATGTCATGTATCAGCCAGGTACATTAAGTTTTCTACTCGTCAAGCTGTAAATTAACCAGGCCCTAGTTGAAACATGTGGGGGCGTAAGGATGTATTGGTGCAGAGCATGATAAAGATTTATCAGATCCTCAGTTTGTTTCCTGATAGTTAAAACCGCTTTTGCTCCCCAAAGAAATCTGCTTGTAAGTCTTTGAAATGGCATTTATTGAAAACAGTTTTTTATAAATCAGTACAAAGATGTTGGTGTTGGTTGTGTTTTTGCTTTAGCTGAATAACTGCTGCTGTCTCCTTGATACTGTCGAGATAATTGGAAGTCACCTGCATGAGGTACTTCTGCGCTGTCTAGGAGAAACAAGGGAGTCCTCGAGTCTCTGTGGTAGTTCTGAGTTGCCAGATGTATTTGAAAGTTGCAGCTGAACATGAAAATGCAGAGTACAAGACCCAGCTGAAGTACGTTTTGTATTTTTAGCTGGAATTGCTTTAATACGACTACCTGGACAAATTCTCAAATTGAGCAGGTCATTCTTAAAAATATTAATTTCAAAATGGAAAAGGTTTTGTGTTTTTTTGTTGTTCATATTTTTTTTTGTGTGTGTTCTTTTTGTGTGTTTTGCATGTTCTTTTTTTTTCCCTCCTCTGGTTTAAGCATCTTTGTGATGTGGTGGATAATGAGAGCTGAGAGTTACCAAGCCTTATACTTTGACAGTCTGACTAAATTGTTGGCAATACTATGCATAAGAGTATAATACCTATTCAGCACTACAAGACTGGAGGAACAAGATTTTTTCCTAGCATCAAATGTAAGGACTGTTTTAGATGCTAAAATAAGCACTAATTTAAATTGGTGACTAATGTTTATAGTTACTCTAAAATATTCTAATTGTCCTAAAACGGTGAGTATGAAGACGAGTTGCTAACTACATTTTTTCAGAAAACATTACTGAGAAGAGATTCTGCTACCCTCTTTACAGAAGGCTACATCATTTTCCTCATTACAAAGATACTAGTCACTTCAATACTTCTTATATTATCCTTTAAAGTATCTTTAATGCATACATATGTACATACATGCACATATATACATAAAGCTAAATCTTTATTCATGATTATATGGTTCCTCAGTCCTGCTGATACAAGAGGATCTCTCCTCGACCTCCTCCCAAGCTATTACCTCCCAGGTGGATGGCTGAAACCTACCTTTTACTGATGCAGGTCTATGTAACTGATGTAGTTCAGAACTATTTCACTTATCTTTATCTTAAATTCAAACTTCTCTTTCTAGTACTTTGTAATCCTATTAACACTCCAAAACTTGAATTTTGTGTTTTTCAGTTTTATTATACCAATGCTGACTTTATCATTTCAGTTTTATTATACCCATGTGGTGTTTTGTATGCCGCTTTTATAAACATGTTTACTTCTAAGCTGACTAGTCATAACTGCTTATGATATCTTTTGTTCTTCTGAAATTCATGGCATATCTGTTTTCATGGATACATCAGATGTTCTTTCAGCTCAGTTTTCCATTTAATACTTTAAAGTGAACTTACAATAACAAATCAGCATACTGTAGGATATCTTTTCTTCTAGAAATCAATCAATTGCATCAGTAATGAGAACGTTCATGCAGACAGATTTTAGAATTTTTAGAGTTTTAGAATTTTATTTTATTTACAGAAACTAAAGTTTATTATTCGTTATTTTTTCAGTTAGGTGTAGCATTTGGGGAGGTTTAGGGAGTTTCCTTTCTTTTCAGGAATATGACAATGATTGAAGGATTATTGGCTTCTTTGCTTCTTATTCCAGTGATTCCAGCTATGTGCTTGTTAGTTGGATTTCCTCAGGTTTTATAACCAGCTTCATACATCCAGCTGAGTACAGAACATGTCCTTACTCTTAAATAATAATATGAGTTTTAAATTAGAGGATGGGGCCAAACTCTTCTCAGTAATGGCCAGTGATAGGACAAGGGGTAATGGGTATAAATTGAACCACAGGAGGTTTCATCAGTGTATGAGGAAGAACTTTTTTACTGTTCAGGTGACTGGAACAGGTTGCCTAGACAGACCGTGGAGTCCCCTTCTTTGGAGATACTCAAAACCCACCTGGATGCCATCCTGTGTAACATGCTCTAGGTGACCCTGCTTGACTAGAGGTCCATCTCTGGAGGTCCCTTCCAACCTCAGCCATTCTGTGATTCTGTGAAATACAGATAACTGCAATTTTGCGCTTCTTTCAGTTGTCTCAGTGTTCGTCAGTGTAATGGTGCCATTCTTGTTTGCTATTTACAATGCTTGTTTAGCATCCTGAACTTCTTTGAATCCTGAATCTGAGTTGCAAGTGGCTGTTTGTAGCATGAGTTTTTTATAAGTTTCTGAGATCATCCAATGCCTTTTAGTTGTATGTTTTCAGTAAATCAATAACTAATTCAATCCATTGTTAATCCTGTTCTAATTTATGTATTTTCTAACCCTGCTGTTCCTCTTCCATGCTTGCTGCTTTCTTCTAATCTGAGCCCTTGTTATTTTGGAGGAGAAGCACACCAGTGGTGATTTTCTGCTCCAACTGTTTCTTCTACTGAACTGTGATTCTGCAGTTGTCCAATCCTATATAATATATATATAATATAGTCATGTATTTGTATATATATTATGAAAATTTGGGAGAAAGAAGATTTTTTAAAGAAAAAAAAAAAAAAAAGGTTTGTACTTGGCTTTGCTGCTGAAGTTTGTGTAGGCTTAAAAATGTCTTTTCTTATCTCCACATTCCCTCAAATGTTCCTGGGCAGCCATGATGTTATAATTCCAGTAATGCTGCATCTATTCTTGTCTTTTAGAAAGTTGAGGAGAAAGGAAGTGAAAAGAAATAATTTTTAAGCAGCAATGAGGTTGGAGAAATAAAAAACTTTAAGGTATAAATGGAACATGAAAAAAGTCACATCCATTTTACTCTTCCTTTTTTCAGAAGAGAACACTTGAATTCTCCTTATGTTTTATAAAAACAGCTTTTGATACTAATATGGATACAGGCACAGGAAAATGTCTGCTGTTTGAACTCTGCATTAATTAGCTTTGTGTTATTTTTAACTGAACACTCTTGATCAAAACTATAGTCTATATCTCTATAAAGTCACTTTCCCTACATAGTTCTTATAAATCTTGCAGCTTGTGCTCTGTGAAGGCCAGAAAGGTATGGAGCACTTTTAATGGTTTCTAATGACAAAGTTAACTGATAAAGAAATGCCTTAATTACAACTATATTTTAATCATTAAAAGTCTCAGCAGTGAGTTATTTCAAGCAATGCAGCTACAAACAAAACCTCTTTTATAATTGAAAATACGTCTGAATTTTGTCATTAGAAAATTCTTTACAAGATTTTTTAAGGCTCTGTAGGGTTTTTTTTACTTTACTATATTAAGTCAAATTATAATTTATAATTTATTTGCCCTATTACAACACTTCATTAAAATGTCAGAAGATACAGCTTCTAGCTGGGGTACTACACCAAAAGCTGTGCAAGCGGAGCTTTTCACATATGGAAATAGCTATAGCAGTTCTGTTCTGCAGCGTGATTTAACAAAGATTGATTGCAATCTGTTTTTATTAACTCAAGGAAGAAAAGCAGTACAGTGATATTAAGAAAATTAATTATAACTTTCTAATCTGGTAATTAATGTGCAGCTGGGCATGAGTGCAGTTAGTGGAATTCAGTGATTTGGCAGTCCTGACAAATTATCATAATCTGTTTTAAGGTAGACAACTGTTTTTTAATCTTTGCTCAATTTTTTTTTTCACAATTTGGTTTTCACAATTTAGATGTTAGATATGGCTTTTCACTATAATAATGTGAAGTGAAGTTGAGCAGTATTTTGTAGAACACTCTTTTATTCATTTCCAGTGTTGCACTGAAGTTTCTTGTGAAGTCGTTGTATGAGACAGCGATTACTGGTAATTGACCTGCATATGTTGAATAATCTTAAAAAGCTACCGAGAATTTAATGTACCTTGTAAATTGAGAAGCTTCCAATTAAATAGAGTTCTTAGGATAATCACTTTCAAAACTAATCAAGTAATATAATGATGTTACTGAAACTCTTATTGACTTAATTGTGACAAATTAATAAACCTAACCGATGCAGTTACTGTAATGGTTATATTAGTTTGCATTTTTCATAACCTATCCATACATGTTTTTCAAAAACACAAAAGGAAAACAGAAATTACCTCGCTGTATTGTAGCATGACAAGGTGACTTGAGTGGGGGAGTGTTTGTGCCCTTCTTGCCTTCCTTATGAGGTATGAAGGTTATTGTGAATCACCCCATGCTCAGTGCCTCTTCTCTATTAGGAAATCAAATGCTACTGAACAAAAATTAGAACTAGGACCCGAGCAGTGGAACTGATAAGAGAAAATGTTAAGAGCAAATGCTTAAGAGCAGTCTGACTGGTTTTGGTATTATCAGATTTGATCTCCTAAAATACACTGCAGAGCAAAATATTGTAATCTTGCCAATAATGTTTATCTTTAGTAGTGAAGTCCAGGAGATCCTCCAGAAGCAAATTCAGTCCTATATAAATGCCTCCAGGTTTTTTGTAACTATGTGTTTTTTTTTTCCTCATAATAAAGGTATGCAGTGTTAACCCTGATACATGAATCTTTCTGTTATATTTCAGTAGATTGGCCTTTATTGTTTTTCTCCTTTTTTTTCCTTTTTCTCCTGATTATTGATCAGTTTCACCTACAAATAACTTGGAAAGTTGATACTCTTCTATGTCTGAGTTTCTGACATGATGACCATCATGATACTCATATTGAGAAAGATACTGTAAGACATGCTGAATTCTTCTGCAAGGAGAAATAAGGATTATTAAAGAACCTGTATCTGCTGAGATTGTTCTGGATATTCTCTTCTATTTTACATTGAGTTGTTACTAGAAATATCTCATGCACATTCATACTAATCGTATGGCATTATCACATCAGTGTTGTGGGTAGGTGAGACAGACTCTTGTGAGCATGCCTCTTGCTGCAAGGAGCCTTCCTCTGTTAGGATGATCATCAAGTTCTGTGTAGGCTGAATCTGTGCTATTTATGTCTCTAATGTTGCCATATAATTTGGAATCACTGTAGTAGGGAGCTAATGCCTGGCATTAGTCAACCATAAGAATGAGTGGTCCAACAAGCAAGACTTCCCATCTCATGTTCTTCTCTGACCTGTAACTCAGCATGGGCTGACTTGTGGAACTCACAACTGTTTCTTTGTGTTGTGGATAACTAACAGTCTTACTTTTTACTCCAGCCCAGGAGTACCAGACTACTCTTTATTTCAGTGGGCTGATGAGGAGTACCATCAAGGCATTGGTTTAGGTAGATGAACCTAGCTGACATCCAAAATATGTGGTATCTCCTGTGTTCTCACTGTAATCTCACATTAAAAATAGAGCAGCTTTGTGTTTACTGCTTTTTGATGACCAGACCTTCCTCACTTTTGTAGACCATGACCTGAGTTGACCTGACTTGGAGAAATGGTGTAATTGAATGTCATTTTTAAAGACATACCAGAATAGTTGGTTTGCTCTATACTAAACAATCCACTGCCCACCGACAAACTGTAATAAAATCCTACCAGTAAATGTGAAAGACACATGAATGCTATCATAAGAATCAAGATAGCAGAGGGTAAAGACAAAATAAGACTTGTACAACTGTGAATTAGTTTGAGAGCTATTGAGAAGGAAATTAAGAGAGGCTAGTGAGCCAGCTAAGCAGTTTGTTCCAGAAATTTGCTTTCATTGGTTTAAATTTCACGTTAAAATTACATTTTTATTGTTACAACACTGACACATCTTTACGAGGAAGTTAATAGGAGGGAACAATCTTTCAGCAAATTAAATGAAAGGCTACTATTTCCAGCTGACATCTGTGAAACTGCTGCTACATTCCTTGCAGTAGTGCTTAGAGAAATAAATGAGCAAGTATTCATTATAATCGAGCTTTAATGGTAGCCATATGCTATATATCTTGTAATGGTGCTTGTGTTGTGTGGTTTCTGTGTAGTATAAAAAAAAATGAGTATGTCTGTCAAAGGCCCATTAATGTAAATGTCTTGATTCAATACTTAGCCTCGGTGAGGCTTGTGTGTTTTAAATATATCCCAGCAAGTTGCAGTTGCTGCTGCAAATCTGACAACAGTCTTTCTGGTTGACCTTTCAGATTGTCCATTTCATGTCATACTGCATGCTTTATAGATAATGAAATCTGTTGGGGCAAAGAAGATTTTAAGTGTTTCATTTGGGTTTTAATTATTTTCAAATTAATATTTTCTAAGAGAGAGTAGAATGCGTTGTTGTTCAGCAATGTTGTTTCACATCACTTCATGATAATCTACTGAGGTTGTATATAAACCATTTTCTCTGTTTTCTTTATAGAAATTATTTTGTAAATTAATTGAATTTGTATAACTACATTTTAGTCAGACTTGTTTTGAAAGCTTTTGATGTGCTTTTGAAGGATTAAATCTGGTTTGCTAGCCTCCAAGGTTTTCATGAGTGGTAAAAGTTTACAAGCTTGCTTTTGAGTGAACTAAACTTTGGACAGTGCTTCAATATTGCTTCTTTTTCTCCACTTAATGAAGACTAAACAGTTCTTCTGAATGACACACCACCTGCTTTGATAATACATACCTTAAAATTTAGAAAAGGACACTGTATGGGCTTTACTTCTTTCCCTCTTCCAATGCACAGGGATGGGGTGCTCTAAGCATTTTTTACTACCATTTTTAAACAAATTTAATTCATTGAGAATTTGTAGTTTAGATTTCTAGTTCTTTATTACATGTTTTTTGAGGGGTTTCAGGAATGAAATAATCACAGAAAGTAAGGCAGAATCATGTAATTACTTTGTATGTTCTGATGTCAAACACATAAGCTACACCCAAGTTTTTCCATTTGGATATTTATCTAACTGTTTCTTCAAGATCTCCATCATGGAAATTCCATGCTTTTCCAAGGATGCTTATTCCAGTGCTTCTATGTCTTCTCTGTCTTATAAAATCTGTCCCTGTCTTTCTTGAAATGTGGATGGTGTCCACTATTGGATGTAGTTCAAGAAAGACCTTTCCTGGGGTGAGTAAAACAGGCCCTTCAGAACCCTCTTTCCTCAGTTCATATTTAAGCTACTTCATTTGCCCCACAACATGTCTTGTTTGCATTTCTACTTAACAGACTTCTCTAAAACCTCCTTCTCCACACCTGCCACTCCAAGCTTCTGAGTATGCTTCTGCAGCAAAGTCCTCAGTAGCTTCATGAATTGTTCAGACCTCTTTTTCATACACATTTTTTTGAGTCAGCAAACAAGTTGCTCTTGTCTTCGCAGAGCAACTGATCATTCAGCCCACTGGTATAGGCTCAGCATCACTGAGGTTTGTTTCCCTCACTCAAGACAAGCAGAAAGTGTCACTATCTTTTCTATATAAAGTTGGTGCTATTCTGCACCATGTCAATATCTGATCTTCTGATATGGGAGTCTTTGTATTTCAGTATCTTTTGAGCCTCTTTGAAGTAAACAACCACTTTGCTTTTTCCTCTTCTCCTTTAACAATCCTTTGTAATTGTATAACTTTTTTTTTTTTTTTTTTTTTGGTGGGGGGAGGCAAATTGGTTTGTCATTAATCAGTCATATATTGAGTAAACATGCCTTACCTACTTCAGAGGATTACAAAGATCTATTGCTGTCCTCAGAGACAGCAGCTGTAGCAGAGGTCATCTCTTTGAGCTCACTTGTTCCAGAAGGGACAAGAGGTTGGCCTTTTATATTCCATTCTTGCATTCATCCACACATCAAAGACAATTCAGACTCTGGTTGCTGGCCCTTAAAGATGCCCTTTGGAAAGAGACAAAGATGAGAAAGGGGAGCCATCTCCTCTTTCTGAGTTTACTTCGATCATTTGGGCAGGATGTTGCTCTCATACTTCCAAATTTGTCATACAATAAAAGTCAATAAATAAATTGCTTTGATGGATGAGAAAGGCTGTATTTTAAGGTACTCATAGGAAAATTAAAAATAGTTGCTTTTGATGGCTTATAAGCTCAAATGTTCTCTGTTACCCAAAAAGACAATATTGCACTTTTCCAAAATATTTATTTTGTCTGAAATTATCTTTCAACAGCGTCACAAAGACTCATCAGTATGACATATCTGAGCAAAATATATTCCGTTCCTGCTAAGGTCTTCATTTCAGTTTGAGGAATAAGTGTAGTACCTCTTGCAAGACAATTGTTGCAAGATGCTACATGCTATACTATTTCCTTTCAAAGATGGAAAGCAAAAAAAGCAAAACAAAAATCCTTAAAAATAAAGATATTTGCACTGAAGCTATTAAAAGCAGTGAGAGATGACAAACAACATTTAAAACCTTTTACCAAATGTTTTGCTGGAAATGGGACTGAAACCTGATTTTCTTAAATGGTTTATAAAGCTATAGCAACATTTTCAACATGGGTAATGACATTGTGTGTAAGAACAAAAAAATACACATACTATCTCTAGCAGGATTCCAGAAATCTGTTTTCTAAGCTTTTGATTGTTCTGTCCTTTTAAATAGTAATCTTTTCATGCTTATTTCACTTCATCCTTTATTATCTTATTTTCATTGTACTGATTAAAATCCCATTACTCTTAAGCAAAGCTTATTTCACTACTTGATGCCAACCCCTTTATTATCAGATAATCTCATTTACAAAATCCTCCAGGAAATATTTTAAGTGTGGTCATGAGTATTAATGCATGGATTGTGATTATATTTTAAAGCATTACTTTCAGAAGAAATGGTTGGTACTTCTCATTTTTCTGCTTTCACAGGCTAAAGTTGCGCCAGGGGTGTTTTAGGTTGGATATTAAGAAGAACTTCTTTACTGAGAGGGTTGTGAGGCATTGGAATGGGCTGCCCAGGGAAGTGGTGGAGTCACCATCCCTGGAGGTCTTTAAAAGACGTTTAGATGTTGAACTTAGCGATATGTTTTAGTGGAGGACTTGTTAGTATTAGGTCAGAGGTGGGACTCAATGGCCTTGAGGTCTCTTCCAACCTAGACAATTCTGTTATTCTGTGATTCTATGTGCTGGAAAGGGGATCCAGGACAGTCAGGTTTTTTGCTTTGTATTCTGGTTTCTAAAATCTGAATGGTGTTAATGAAAATGATTTATATAGTGATAGCAGTGTTTCAGACTGCATGAATTCACAGTGCAGGACTGTAATGTTTGCTCTTGTTTGCTATTCCTACTTAACTATAAAATTTACTGCTTTTTTTGCCCAGTCAATCTGAAACATCTTGTTACTTTTAAAGACTGTTTAGTCTGGACTGTGTATTTAGCTTGGTTACCTCTCTAATAGGATAAATAATTTCCATGTTTAATGTTCCTATTGAAATCCATTTTGTTATCCTCTTGTATCCCTCTCAACCCCTGCTTTCCATTCCCTGTATATTTCTGTTACCTGTTTTCTCAGCTTATTTTAACGGCAGTTGTAGGGTTTTAATGTTTGACCGTTGTCTGTTGCAACCACCAAGAGTTTTTCTGTTGGCTGTGAGTAAGGATCAAGCCCCTAGTGACTGACATCAGGAGAAACAAATGTTTATCTGATCCCAGAACAAATAGATTTATGTGACACGGCAATGTGTGGGTAAGAAGGAAGGAGAAGATTGAAGCGGACTGGAAGAAAGGGACATTTATCCTTTTCTTAAAGCATTTGTCAAAACAGATTACATCTTAGCAACCGGAGTCTGAAAAAGACTACTTCAGGTTTTTTATCCGGAAAAGCTGTCCCTCTCAGTGAACCAGAATGCCATTTCTGTAGTGTTTCATACCCCTGTCACAGAATCTGTGAAAGCAGACACTGAAGAGAGAGGTATCCCCCGACAGCAGTGGTGTCTCTGTGTTATGCATGCTGAGACCAATATATATGTGTAAGTGCATGTGCAAGTGTGATCTATGGCATTTGTAAGTTAATGTTTTATCATATGAATATCACAGCTGCAAGTTTTGCTGTCTGGCATCTGAAACTGCTGTAGCTACAATAGCTGTATTAAAAGAAGTAATATTGGCTTGTCAGACAGAATGTCTTTGGCAAAGAATCCTTCACATGAACAGTAGCTACAAAACTACTTAAAACAGACCTTTGCAACTTGTCAGCCAATTATTTGTAATAATGAGGCCATGCAGTTAGCGTAGTGATTGTGATTCTCCATTGAAACATTTAATGGTGCCACATACAATATCAAGAATAATAAATGTGAATAAATGCCTCGAAAGACAGAAGTCTGACTGGAACTGAAAGGGCTCTGAGTACACTTAAAATATTTTCTGGAAGATGAAGCTAATGAAAGCTAATTAGGTTCAGAAAATTAGAAGATTAAAAACACTTTCTAAGGCTACCATCTGGCATTGAGCAGTGAATGTAATCTGGATAAACAAAGTTGTTTATATATATATATGATATATATATGTGACATCTATATTTAAAATTATCAAGATTGAGATTAGGATGATCTAGAGTATTAAACTTAGTTAGGAATGGGAAGTTAGGAATTCATGGCTGGGAATTTTCATGTAGTCTGTCAGTTGCCATCCATTGCTCTGATGCTCTGTATATTTACCTTCTCTGAAAAGTCCCCATCAAACTGAAAAATATGAATATGCAGATTTTGTCCTGTCCAGAAGATCATTAATGGCTTTCAGTGAAGAAATGGCTTGTGTTCTTCTGATAGAAAAGCCATTGTTATTCTTGATTGGATTGTGAGCGTTTTCAAGCTGAGCTAGAGGTGACCACTGTTGTGGGTTCTCCATCATAGCAAGATGTGAATCAATTGGGAGAGCAAGAGAAGACAGGTTTCTAACAGCAATTTCCCATAGTATTTCTATGTTATCTAGTCACTTCCAAATGCAAAACACTCAATAGTCATCCTCATAACAAATTATTTTATGGACAAAAGAAATGATTAATGTTTATTTGTACTTGAACAATGCAATTGATGAGACATGAACAATTCAGCAAAGCTAGAGTGTCAGCTTTCAGGAAAGGAATTCTGATGTGGGTTAGAAGCTGAATGAAGAGAAGTGAAAAGTTAATGAATTAGTTGGGAGGGGAGGAACAGAAATTTATAGCAAATCTGCAGCAGAAAAGAAAAATAGCCTAAATGTTGAATGCTGGAAAAGTGATATAAAACTGGGAGCAGAGCCCTTATAAAGAAATGTACTGAGCAAAGTAGATCAAGAATGCTGATTGCCATGGCAGTTTAAGGCAGGAAGCACTCATTTTTAATATGAAATGTGAAGTTCTGAAATGAGCTTTAAATCTGAACAAGGGTAGTTTGTCTTTTACTATTAAAAGTAAAGTGTTTGTGCTAAACTCTTCCAAAATCCTCTCGCCCAATGAAGATGCCAGAAAAGGTGTTTTCAGCTGGCTTCTCAGAGACAGCTTTTGGAGTTTTTCTTGAGGGGCGGGGGATTTTTGTTTGTTTGGGTTTGGAGCAGGTTGACTGCCACTAATACTGAATTATACAAGTCGTAGTAGGAAATTTTATTCTAACACCTTATTTTTGCACGGATGGCAGAACTGTAGGCTTCTATTCATAACTTTTCATTTCCTGTTATTTTCACTTTTCTTCAGGGTCTTGATTAAAACTAGTCTGTGCTGGTACTTATCACTTGCCCTGGTCTGTTGTGCTGTGTTCCCTCTTGCTTTTGTAGCCCCTGGAAATTGATTAATTAAACCTTTAGTGCATAAAGTAATAGGAAACGTGATTTGTTTAGTTTATTCATTGCTGTATCGTCAGAGACATGTAGGTCTGCGCTGTGTTCAGATAGATAACTTTTATCAGAAATGATCACATTAGCAAGTACAGTCTTAAACAGTGACACTGGAAATTACCTTTGAACACTTGCCATGTCTAATATCAATATTCGAAACTGTGCATGGCCATTCTAATAATTGCCTCTCCCTCTTGCAGACCCCTCTTGTTGTGGGTGCAAACACGTAAGCTTACTGTTCATAAACCCCATTGCTCTGCTTCACAGTGCCAGTTCCACAAGCTTTGATTCCCCTTTGGAGTATCATTAATGTAAGTGCCACAGGGCAGACAGCCGTGAGGGAAGGGTTGTAAAAACCCTGCCAGTAAAGTCCTGAAGAAAGTCAGTGTATTTCCATGGAGCAATGTTACAGGAATCTGATATGAACAGAGCAGACAAAGAATCAGAGTATCTTAGTCTCACCAGTCCATTCATTTTGATTATTTTAAACATCAGTAGGCCCAGTATCACTAGGTCCAGATGTTTAAAAACTGTGTATCAGATCATGAATGAAGTGTCTGAAGGTGTGCCCTGTTTTTCATTCATAGCAGCTGTCAGACATCAGTGCATACTGTAAAGCATGGTCTTCCCGTGGGCGATTTCACTGGCCTCTGCTTATTCTCTGCTGCTCTCCAGAGCCAGATGAGGCTGTCTCCTCTTCATCTTGGTTCTCTCTGCATTTTGGTCTCCACCTACCTTTTGGCTTCTCTTGCTGCCGTTGTTTCCATTCATCTCAGTGTCCTCTCACTTCACCATTTCTCCAGAAGCCATCACAACTCTGACCTAATGATGAGCTTTCACCAGGGGGCTGATCCTGTTGTCATGACATTAGATTTTATGGTGGTATTGAACAGTCTTCAGCCAGATGATGATGTGCATGTACCTCCCATATAAATGGATGCATCTCCTGTACTGGCAGCAGCGAAGTAGCCAGGAGATCAGCGTACGTTAATGCTGACACCGCATATGACTAGGCAAATAGACAAAATTAATGTTCTCAGACTAATAGCTCTCGGGTCTATAACTCTTCATTATCTCTCTTGTTACAGTATACAAACCATTTGTGTTCTGTCTGACATTACAGCATAGAAATTTTTATATTCCCTGTAGTACTGTAAAATTGAGTAACCACTTTTGTTGTTAGTTTATGCGCTGCAGTTGCTGATGGTATGAATTCACTGTCTGCCACCTCCTGCTAAGTCAGCATCCCTAGAAATCACCTCGCCAGGTAATTGCTGGTATCGGTCAGTCTTTGGAGAGGGCAGCTCAGCTGAGCAGAAAGCAACCAGCTGGGCAATGATTAGGCAAGGGCAGTGGTTACGCATTCATTGTCACAGCTGAAAAACTCACCAGCTGTTAGCACTTGCCTAGAAGATTCTCCTGACACCGAGGAATAAAACAGACATCAAAAACTACTGCATAGCCCAGCTAGCTGATTTAAGATCCTTTTTGTGCTGCCTCCAGCTGTTGAGACATTGTGTGAGAGATGCTTAACCAGATGATTGTAATTTTCCTTTCTTGTTGTGGAAGAGTCAGGGCTCCAGCCATTCTGCCTGCATGGGTTACGCTGTTTAGGGGAGAGATAGGAACCACAGAGGAGTGAAAAAAGTTAATTGCAATTTTTTGGAAGTTGGACTGGAAGGTATTTCCTGCTTGCTTCTGGGATTGCAGTGTACAGCTAGAGAGCTCTCTCTGTCACAGGGCTCTCCCTTCACTTTTGCAGGCAGGGTGCTCTCCTGGCAGCTCTGGCCACTGGGCTGGGGTGGGCAAGTTCAGTACCAGTGGCTTAGGCAAACCCAGGATTTTATTGTTCCTGTCTTCCTTCTGTAAAATAGAGGTGCAGCTGATTCATGGTATGGGGAAAACAGAAATATATTTAATATCTTCAGGGTGTTAGAAAATAAATAATCAATTTCACTGCTGGTAAAGGCAAGCCCTTACACCAAGGTGCCATACTTTATACCTTTGGGGAGAGAGGTGAAGGAAATTGGGAGGATATTTTTTTTTTAATTAAAATATTAACTTATTTTTATGTTGAGGTGCACGTGTCACAAAGTATATTTAGAACATATTAATTGTTTGGTTATGAGGCCATCCCTCTGCCTAGTAAATGCTGAAAGCAATTACGTTTTATTTAGCATTTTGACATATTTTGTGCCGTCTTTGGCTCTGTTTCAAGTTAATCTCTTAAATATATTTTGTTTAAAATGACAAATAAATATTGAGCATGTAAATGAAAATCTGACTCTTTACTGACCCCTTTTCATTTGTTCCAAGGAGGCTTAGTTGACTTAATTAAATCAAAATATTATTCTGAAGGACTGGTAGTGGCAGATAAGAAATTGACTGAAGGCTTTTACAATATATAAACAATTTATTAGCAATACCATGATGAGACATTATGTAGCTGTACTGACTTTTTATATAAGGAAGGCATTTATTTGCACAGGGAAAAAAAAAAAAAAAAAAGAGCCTTACATCAAAATAATAATAATTTGGCAAAATAGGATGTGCCCTTGAAGATTTTTCTCATTGGAGAGAATATAATAAAATTGACATACATTATATCTAAGATAGAAATGTCAGACATATGCATAATGCATTGGGTAAACTTGCTTATTTTTACTAATTCACAACATGTGGCATCATCTCTATGGCTTTAGCTGGGGATAGAAGATTCATGGACTTTGAGGGATCTCCTTTTCGTGTCACAGTACTGCAGAAGGGTTTTCTTTTTCTTTTTTTTTTTCATTTTAATCTGCTCAGTAATTATCTTGCTATATTTTATTAAAATGTCATTGCAAATGTGGTCTGTCCAAAAAAAGGACCATTAAAAATAAGTTGTGAGCTAGGAAAATCTTATTTTAGAATTAAAGAATTAAAAATATAACATTACCAAGTCTTAACCTCCAGCCCTACTTCTTGCTATATATATAAAGGTGGAGAGAGTTATAAAATTCTTCTGATACCTGAGAAAGTATTTGAAATCCTGGGAAGATGTGGGCACGTGGCAAGGGCTAACTGTAGGTGAGGTTGGTCTCTCTGGGCTTACTCTGTAAACGGAGAGACTCCATCCTTAGAGTAATCTCCTCTGTGAAGTGATTTAATTCTGTTATCTCCCTGTACTGGTTATCAGGGGAGCCCTGAAGAGATTTATTTCTGCGAATACCCTCCTTGAGCTTGTACTGGTCTCCCATTTTCAGGTCCTCAGTTATGGTTAGTTCTTTGGTCAACATACAATGTCAGTAAGCTAAATTACACCGTCTGGGATATGACCCATACAGCAGAATCTCATGTTATTATAATTTTAAGGCTAAAACATAGAAAAGCAATCATATTATGCATGCAAAATTGTCAGAGAAATTTCTACTTAATGGCTATATGACCAAATGGCAATTCCAGCTTCCTTCACGGAGGAAAAGCAGGGGAATTTTTTTTTGTTCCCAAAACAGCTAATAATTTTACTTCATTAGTATTTCTAAGGTGTGTATTCTTCGGGTTGAATCTCCAGGAGAAGCATGAAACGTATCCTAAGGGAACTCTGAGGGGAAAAGGAAAAAAGAGATGCACAAGCTCTAGGAGAAGATTAGGTCCAACCAATTCCAGTTGTATTCTCCAGATGGATTCTCTTACACTTGTGGAGGTTCCAGGCATAACGCATTTTCTCCAAGTTAAGTCCCATGACTCTAGGGAATTTAAATTGAGTCTTCTTAGTGCCGTGTTCCAATTTCTCTGTCCTAGAGTTTTGCACTTTCACCCACTATCATAATTTGAATAGCTTTTATGCAAAAAAAATGATCAGCATTAGTAAGAAGCCTGAAGGAACTATAGGGAGTTATTTTCGTATTTAATCTTAGAATTTATAACAACATCAATTCTCAACATTTCAAATTGTCATTGCTGGGTCTCTCTTATTCTGGCCTTTCACCTTTTCTATTGGCCAGTTCTGCAAAAGGATGTTGACTCTTAGATTGTGCTTTTGAATCCTGCATTAAATATTGAAATTGTGTCTTATTGTGTCTCCAACTTGTGGACTAGTCCTGACACCCTTCAGGAAAGGGTGGAGGATGAAAAATTTTCTGCAGAGGGGTGCTCACTAATGACCAGAATTTTACGTGTTTTGACCTGTTGAATTTTTTGTGTGGTTTCCCTGAGGATTTGCTGTTCATTTCAGGTGAGAATTAGCTGCTGCTTTTTATATACTGGGGATATAATGTAACATTAAAAGAAATCTTGTAAATATTCTTGTGCCTCTGACTTTTGATAAATTAAAAAAAGTTCATGATATTTTTATTTCCTTTGTGATTCCCTCTCCTTGGACGATTTGAATGTTTAGAAGAGCTGCTGTTCTCATACTTTCTGTTCCTGCATACAAAAGGAACAACAGTGGTCTACTGAAAAAATACCAAGTTGAGTTACCAGCAGCCCAGGTCAATCAGGCTTGTATTTCCACAGAGGGAATCACAATAGAATTACAAACACCGTGTTTTAGATTCTATGGCACTCAGTGTTCAGTAACAGAGTTCATAAACTAAATGGGAAATACCATAAAATAGTGATGGTCCTACTTTAATATGCTGTTCTGGTCCAGATTCTCACTTTACATTTCACTTAACTGCATAATACTAGTTATAATAATATAGAAATAAGTCCTTAAATATGTCTTTAATATTTTAAAGAAAAAGATAAATTTGCGTTTTATGAGTTTTAAGTATTATGAACAATTTGGTTCTAGACACAATGGATTGAAGTACATTAAAATAGTGTCCTGCAAACTGATTCTATTTTAGCACTGGTCTAAAACTTTAAACCACAAGGTTCATCAATGTGGCTTCTCCTTCTTCCTTCCTGAGGTGTAGAAGGAATTTTGTTTCTGTCTCTGATGTCAGTATGTGACTGATACTTAGTAAAGGTTGTAGTGAATATCAGCAGAGGAAAAATGAAAAATACTGGGACATTCAACCATTCTGGAGTGAAAAGAAGCTGAAAAAAATAATTTTTTAACAGATACTGCTTTGGTTGAGGCCAGTGATCTCCACATAAATTTGTGTAACTTATACCCAGATCCTTAAGCAGCTGTCTGAAAATCCCCCAAATGGCCTGATCATTCAGGCTCCTTCCTACTGTAGTTTCCTGACATGAGTAATGGGTGACATTGGAAGAAAAACTGTAGGTACTTGTGATGTTATACATGTTTTTGCTAAAATTTGGTGCGGAAGTAAATCTTTCACCATAGCTCCAAGCTTACATCTTAAGACTTCAGGAAGACAGCCTATGACTTCAGTAAGACTGCCTGTACATTCATAACTGAAGAGTAAATAAATAGCCAGCATGGACTTTATGGCTGAAGAGTAAATAGATACCTAGTATTGACTTTTTCGACTTCGGAGAATTTTTTGGTCACCCCAATTGACTTTTTCGACTTCTGGAGAATTTTTTGGTCACCCCAATATTGGTGAAGAGCTTGAAAAATGTCTTAGCAGAAGCACAGGATTTGTTGTCTCATGCATGGGCAGAAGTCAGTATTTTAATGTGCCCAGTTATAAAGATTTACTGAGCTATTCCACATATTTTCTGCATTTTATTCTCCAGGATACCTTGTGTCATTTGCCTGTCCTTTATAAAAGTACTCATTCTGTATAATTTTTGACACAGAAGTCTTTTTCCATTTCAGCATATGCCTTCCTCAACAGCTTCTCTATTGCTCAAGGTCTGGTTTGTTTTAAAAATATACAAAATTTAGGAAAATCCCTGAGCAATTTAAAAAAAAAAAAATAATACCAGAAACAAGCACCCTCTTCTGTTTCCTTTTTTTTAAAGCCAAAAGTCTTAAACAAAAAACAATCTACTTTCTCGGATCAAAGAGTACGAAATGTCCCTCAGTCTGTATGCTGAGAGCTTAGTTGAGCATCTCCCAGGTTCTAGTAATGTCTTTTCAGGAGCTCATTATCTTCAGAGCCGTGCGTGCTGGAATCTCGCTTTAAAGTGATGATAAAGTTAAATGGAGCCAGAAGCAATACTGTGGCTGCTGTGTTCACCTATTCGCTTATCTGCTTTGTTCCTTGCAAAGATTAAATATATGAAAGAATATTTGATATCCACAGCTGAGCGGTACATGAAAATTAGCTGAAAACACTGCATTTGAATCCTTGGTTCTACCATTCTTGAAGAAAACTTGTCAGTTTTGACTTAGAATGCCCGTCTGAGACAAATCAAGCAGATATCATTATTTTACAGATTTCCCAGAAATATATTAATGCTTTTTTTTTTCTAACCAGCTCTCCCAAATGAAACCAATAAAAGCTACATTAAAATTGACATGAGTGCAACATCGAGCTTTCTACTTCTATTGTATTAAACATAAAGAATGTAAGCTTACTTTCTCAAACCATCTTAAGCAAGAAAAATCTTCCACACGCAGTAAAGCTTGCAGTGATGCTTAAGAACAGAGTGTTGCATGCATAAAACGTCTCAATAGCTGTGTTTGGAACTTTTTCTAATTAACAAAACACAGTCCATCAAAATGTTCTGACTGAAGGTGTTGATATCAGCAGAAGTTCTTGTGGAGCACAGGTAGGAACTTAATACATTTTCTGCCACGTTTAGGTGATGCATTGCTGCAGGAGCAACTCAACAGTTCCACTTTGAGATTTATTGAGGAATTTAATAGAAAAAAAAAAAGGGGGTTTTGCAAGTTGCACCAGGACGTGGTAACTTTTCAAAACCTTGAAATAGTTTGCCTTTTTTTCTGGTCAACTTTGTGTACCAGTAGTGTGTTATGCCATATCTTTTAATCTGAGTAATTTGGAAACAAGCTAAAATATTGTCTTCCAGAACTCATCAGTTAGGCAGAATTTGGGCCAGCATGGCCCAGAAATGGTGCCTGCTTCTTGGGTGAATACGCCTGCAGACGTAAGTTCTTCGGTCTGTAGATAAGGTTTCCGTACCGTTTGTCTGTAGTACTCCCCTTGATCTTATTTTCTGTAATATTTTGATATTTTCATGCCACCATCTGGAAAACTTTTGACCCACAGCAGATTGAAACACAGACAACTTCGAAGCCAGTGGGTTATTTTTTCTTTGCTTCTATTTTCATCAAATGTAAAACTCACTCTATTCATTGTAAGATTGCTCCTAAAACAAGACATTCAGGTCCCACGAAACTTGTATTCTGTTTCTGTCATGTAAAAGTTGGATTGTGTGTGTCTGCAGAACCCTGATTTCATTATCTCATTGCTTTTGTCTGCAGATTAGGAGCATTGTTCTCCTTTGGAGTTTTGGGCAGCCATTTGCGTCAGGGGACTTCCGTGTGTCCCAGCCTCTTGTACCTTTAGGGTCAGTGAGGGAAGCCCCACCTGACTGCTTTCCTTTTGCTCAGCCAAGTTCTCCCTCAGTGCAGCGCTCAAGTAAACTTAATCACTTTGATGCTCTTTGTGCTCTGGGAAAAAGAAAATCGGCAGCATACCTGCAGGGGAATATTTGGCAGACGCTATGGTAGTTCAGAAATGGGACAATGCAGGAGGTAATATTCTGAGATTCATTTTAGTGGGACCTCAGTGAGTTTCAAAGGTGCCTTCAGCTCAAGGCCAGGCAGCAAAAAGTGTTGGACTGTCTACAGCCACGGCATTTAAGTAGAACACAAACGTGCTTTTTTTGGCATCTTTATTCTGTTTTTAGTTTCATGACTTGTTTTCATTTGTGTGTGCGTGTGCGACAGAAATTTCAAAACAGTGTGTTAATATAGCTAGTGGGAAATGACTGGAGTTGTCATTTCTTTATATTGGTAAAAATTTAATTAGAGATATTTGACTTTCTGAAAAAGATATTTGAATATCGCTGAGGGTTTCCATCGTAATGAACTAAGGGTAGGATTTCTTGGTTTTGTTTGTTGGGGAAGGGCAATATAAGTAACAATTTAACTCTGGAGGAATACCCAGTTTTCATTGTTCTGTAAGAGCTAACATGATTCTTGTGACTGCTTATGTGCAAAAGTAAAATTAAATTATATGTGTGTGTATGTCAGTGTCTGTAATGCTGTTTACAGCCTTGAAAATAAGGAAGACACTCAGCACCTACTAAGTGTATTTGTACCTAACATTTGTGCTAATAATGTGCTTCTCTTATATGTCATTATTCGTCCACATGCTCAGGAAAGCTGCTTCTTTAGTCTTTTTTTTTTTTTTTTTTTTTTTTTTTTTTTTAAATATCAGGGGGGTTCTTAACATTCTGAATATTGCTGCTGGAAATTTCAAGAGGAAAAAAAAAAAAAAAAACTTTTTATAATGAAACTTCAACAAACTTTTTCTCCTGAATTTCAACCAGCATTAGTTCTAGTGGGGATTTAGCAATAAATGCGCTTTTATCTACTCTCAGCACAAAACCTAAGATTAATTTTACTGTGAAGTGTCTTTAAGTCTAATTAAAAATGAAGTTACTCATCCTGCTCAGACTGCCCTGACAGACAATGCCTAAATATCCTTCTCCAGTTAATTTTTTGGGTATTAAGAAAGATACACTGCATATACTTTTAATTTAAAACTTGTCTTTCATACATGCAGTATTTTAAGGCAGTAAACACTTGCACTGTAGAAGGATGAGAGCAGTTAGGACAGGAACTTGTTGTGCTAAATACGGAGAAAGCAGGTGAAGTCTGAGATTGTTTTCATTATGATTTATTTAAATGTGATATCATACTATGAAATAATGATGCAGTGACGTGTAATGTAGCTATACTTGAGCTAAAAGAGTGGCATGCTCCCAGAAGTGACCTGACAAGCCTAGGCAGAGCCTGGGTTGAAGTATTTTGAGATCCCGTTGTAAAGTCAGAAGATTGCTGAAAGCATGGTTTCTCACACAGATACTCAATATATTTTAAAATCATTATCTTCTTTTAATAATAGTATATCTATTAAACATTGTATTTTATTAGCATTGCATAAGATACTTATGTTTTCTGTTTTTCTCTCCCCTTCCCCTGCCTAGTGGAATCGGTCGAAATTGGCCATGGGCATCTGGTGGCAGCAGCATTTTGGCAGAATTTGGAACTTTGCATCTGGAGTTCGTACACTTGAGCCACCTGTCTGGAAACCCTGTATTTGCTGAAAAGGTTAGATTGTTCAGTTAAAATCATGTTCTAAAAGATAAATCACATTTTAGGAGACTAATATCTCTACAGAGAGATTTGGATTTTCAAAATTGTATTTTTCCAATTGGATTTTTGGAGGAGGCATGGGCCAGAAACAAACTTACTGAGCAAATTAATTATCTTTTGAAATTTATGAAAATTTGATGATTAAAATTTCTTCTATTGAGAGACAACTAAAGCGAGATGAAAGTGTGCATGTTAAAAATCCTATGCTTCTCTTTCAAAGTGGAATCAAGCTGTAGCTGCAAGGAGCTGGAAATATGTTTATGTAAGCTGCTCCTAAAAGCCTTTAGAGACATTGATTCCACAGCCTCCCAAGACAAGCTGTTCAAGGTCTGGTACACTTGTTAAAGAAGAAGAAACTGGAATAAGCTTTGCATGGAGGTACTCAGAACTATTAATTAAGTTAGGTGTAGGACTCTTCTCAGTCTGTATTTAGACAGTAACTTCTAGTAATGTAGCACCAAGATGCAGAAGGCAGTTTGTGTCCCACAACAGAAATTCTTTTACTGCTTGATGTAAGCTTATTTCTCTTGTGTCCCAGCAGCTAGTTCAGTTGATCTCTAAGCATACAAGATGTTTAAAATAAAGCTGTCAGTACCTTTTTTTATTTTTTTACTGCTTCTGGTCTGTGTTTGTCATGATCTTCATTCTCCCAAGTTGCTACCTTTGCTTTTTTTGTGAAAATTAAATTTCAGTTTAAATTATTTCATGTGCTCTGCAGTGAATTGTGCTACTGAATGACCCCATCTGCAGAGCATCTGTACTGTAATCGTTTCCCTGGGCCTCTCATTTGTGGCAAGCTCCTTAATCACGCTGGTGGAAAGCTCGGGGCTGAATTGGTTCCTGCTGGGCAAGTTGGTTGTATGAAGCTCGGTTCCAGCAATGTTCTCCTTTCTAGGCAAAACAACCTTACAATTCACTTATGCTTCTCAACTGGGTGATGGGTTTAGTATGGTAATAACGTTACTGATTTGGGTATACGAGAAATAAAATGTTGAAGTAGGTGAGCTTAGTTAAGGCAATTAGCGTCTGCAAATTTCAGAATACTGTGGAGGGACAAAATATTCTGTATGGCAAGACCTTAACTTTAGAGCTTGCTTCTATTGTGTTGTTTCATTACCAACACTTGTCACAGAAACTCCAGTCTTTTTGTAGCTTACTTACATGATGATGTCAGCCTAGAGGATCTTTTTAATAATAACATAATTGCACAGATGCATTCAGATACATAGTACATGTGCTGAAAAGTACTATTTTTTATTTTATCAGGACACTTGCACTTTGAAACTCTTCTACTGATGCTGTTTTATTTTGGGGGAAAAATGCATGAGTGCTCAGTGTTTTGTATCCTTCCAATAGGTAATGAATATTCGAAAAGTTCTAAATCGACTGGATAAACCGGAAGGCCTTTACCCCAACTATTTGAATCCCAGCAGCGGCCAATGGGGCCAACGTAAGTAGATCACTTCTTCAGTACTGTGAACTGTCTTATCAGTATGCCGTTTGCAGTTGTTAGCTTCTTTCAGTCATTGTTACATGTTTTATTCATTCCTCATATTATATCCAAGTTCTTATATAATGCAAAAAAAATAATGCACATTAAAATGCAGTAAGTAGAGTTATTATTTTGAAATGTTCTCTTTTAAGGTCTTTCAATATGGCTTATGCAAGTGGGGAAACATCAAACTATGTAGCTTTGGAATGGAATTTGTAGATTATAAAAGCCTTTTATTGAAAAGTCTAAAATGTCCTCAAAAGTAGGTGCTTAAGGAAACATTATTAGCTCATCTGAATCAAATTCCATGTTTTTAGCCTGGTACAGCTCCACTGAAGATTAAAAAACTTTTTCCAGTTAATACCAGCTGTGATTTCTGTTGAAGTTTAATACTAACAATTAAGGAAGCAAACCAGACAGAACTGTCATGGTATTAATACTCTTGGAACCACTATTGGAGACACCAAAATTAGAAGGCAAAGTATATAAAAAAAAATGCTTTAAGTATTTGAACTTCTCAGCTCAGAAACTCAGGCTCAAGCTCAAGACCGAGCCTGTTCTTGTTATACAATGCCTTCTCTGATTTTTATTCCGGGTTCAAAGCCTAAGCAGTGTGCAAAAACATGTCTGGAGACCATACTTCTTTCTCCACTCTTCCCATTTACTTGCAGTCCACAACCATCCCATTCATGTTTCCACTTTCAATGTTTCAATGTTCTCTTAAGAAAACAAGCAAGATAAGCTGGCTTAATCTTACAAGAAAGAGGTAGATGAGATGGTTTCTTTGATTATCAGTGTTAGAGGTGGTTGGACCACAGAAGACAGGGAAAGGACTGGAGAAATTCTTTAATATAACAATTTGTCTGGTATGCAGCTAAGATGAAGTGAGGTTCTGAATTCTTCATAGGACTGTCTGCTGTCTGTATAAAGATAATTTTTGCATAGGCAAAGAACAAGCTTTTTAATTGAACAAAATATATTTTTGAATGTTTTTGTGTCACTCTGTGAACTAAAAAGATGTACAGAAAGGTTATGATGCTCATTTGTATTATTCCATCAAGACAAAGGCCATTTCCCTTTGTGCATTAGAAGTATTCCCTTTGTCTTGGAAAGCGCCATAGTTTGCTACTCTGTGAGGCTTGTTTGAGGTCATTCTGCCACTGGCCTGTGGGAGCTCAGTGTGTGTAAGTGCCTGACTCCAGCTGGCACGTTTGTACAAACTCTCTGGCGTCTGTGCCCACTTGTTGCACATGCTGGTTTAGCATGGCTTTGTAGAACACTAAAGCTTCCCATTGATCCTAAAGCAGTAGGTACCAGGTTGGTTTAGAAGGCCACCTCAGTGTTTGTGAGCCTGCGTTCAGCCAGCTTTAGCTACCTTGGCTTCCTTCCTTGGCTTCAGTCAGCCTCAGAAACTCAGCTTTTTGGTGGTAGCCTAGACAACGACTTTCCTAACTTGTATCCAATTCCCTTTTTTAGTGCAATAGTATTGAGAGCTCAAATGAGTGAGGCTGAACTGGGATATCCTGCACCTGGCATTCAGCTTAGTTACACAGTTACACAGTTACTCTTGTGGTGGGCTGAATGACAGTAGATGTTGCTAGTAGCTGACAGCATTAGTGGCTCTGCCGTGTTTATTTTAAGGCAGTCAAATACTGATGCTGCCATGTGGCCTTTGACATTTCCATATTTTCAAAGTAATTGTGTCTTATGTACTTATCTTTCACACTAAATGCCAGTTTCTGTTGGTTTGAACAGTAAAGATTACAGTGTATACTGCCTTTGTTTTCCGTGTAGTATTGATGTAGAAATTAGCTTTCTGCATGTGCAAATCATGAACACAATTGGTCAGTCCCTGGCATGCTGAACAGTAAAAGCAAATTTAATCTTTACTTGTTGCATCTCTTCCAATTCAATTGTCTCTGTTTGAAGACATTGATTTTTTTTTTCCATAGTAGGAGATCAGAACATAAAAGTTGAATAGTGTTTTATTCAAGATTGCTTTTCTAGTCTGTTTTCAGTTGATTACACCTAGCCCCATAACTAGTTCAAGACAGAAGTATTCCCATTCAAGCGTCAAGTGGGGAAGGGGAAGTAGTTTCTGAACATTTATTCTTTAACAGTGCTGTAACTATGAAGGACACTGCTGGATCACTGCCACTGTTCCTGTAAATTCATTTAGCCCTTGTTATTTTGACAGTAAACTGACAGTGATTTGCTGCAGCATGCGTCAATTGGATTTGTCTACTGCAATAATGTATATAATAACAGGGCTTATTATTGATGAAACTGTGCTTCTGCTATTTAGTTTGCAAATGTCAGAGGTTTCTATGGTAATTTATTTAGGAAACCGTAAAGGTCATTTAAATGCTGCTGTTCAAAGATCAGCCCTCCATCATAGAAAATGTTCTCATTTTTTTAGGAAGCCTCTTTTCCTTTTGGATCATGAACATTTAATTAAATAAATGGTATATTCTTTTTAGAAATTTAATATATCTCATTCAAAAGAATAAGGGGAAAAAAAACTGTTGATAATCCAGGTTTGATGGCACAATGTATCCGTTAGGCAAAAGGATGGGATACATTTGGAAAACGAAATTATTTTTTGTATGTCACCGGCTCAAGGAGGAAAAAACACTGTTAATAAAGTTTGAATTGGAAGAAAGTCTATCTTCTGCAGATGCATGGCTTTCCAATTCAGTAGGCAAAAGGAAGTATTCCATGAAGAGAAGATACTAAGGAGTTTAAAAATAAATAGATTCTCTGTGTTCTGAATTCCACCAACAGAGGCATAACTGAAGTTAAGATCAGTGAGTTGCTGAGAAACTTGAGGTTGGCACCACTAACCTTCCTGCTGCTTGCTTTGTAAGCCTGTATTGCCCCAAATGAGTTCTGCTTTTCTCACGCCCAGAACTTTGTGGTATGACTCAACATCTTGCTGTGCAATATATGTACCCACATCTCCGTCCTGGATGTCTTGGATGGTATTGTCAAACCCCTTCCATGCTGTAAAATTGACAGATATAAATGAATAGGCCTGGTAAAGCATTTTGAAATCCTTTCACTGAAGACTCAATATATGCCAAGTCCCTTAATGTTACCAGGCAGGATCAACTTCAAGAAGAGAACCTGGAGTTCTTAGTTTAACGGAGCTTAGAGGTTGTAGTGTTTTACACATTTAGGAGATAAAATGCTGAAATCATACGATAACCCATTATAATTTGGCCGAGTATCTTCTCGGGTCCTGGACAGCAAGTTGATGCCACCTTGTGCAAGTAGCTAAGACCATCAGTAATTCCTACGTGGCTGGTGCAATGACATTGAATGACATTGAATGCTGCAATGACATTGACTTGATTGCAGTGCGAAGTCCTAGATATGTGCAACTGAATAATCACAGCATTTATAGTACCACATTTTTTCATATAGTAAGCACGGGACAGAATAAATCAATGCAATAGCAATAATCTTCTGTAGATCTATCAAAGTCTTTTTTTTTCTTTGCCTCTGGAACTATTGCTGACTTCTGAGACCAGCTGGATGTTCAAAAAATACTATAAAATTAACAATAAAGTAAATTCATCTTTGTAGTAGTGAGCTTAAAACATTTTGATTTTTCTATGAGTTCACTTAAATGGAGCACTAGTGAATAAAGAACAAATAAAAACGATACCTGCATATTAAGAGGGGAAAGCATTTATCTAATTACAGAGCACTTTCTACTTTTTTTCTTGTTTTTAAGATAAAAAATAACTTAGGTTAATGTGTTTCTGTATGACATTGACTATAAACATGAATTAGATGTTAAACATACAAGTTCTTGTTTCTTTTCTATGAACTTCTGAGACACTGTGTGGATGTTAAATAAGTATGGTGTATTAGCCTGATGAAAAAGCCAGCAATTAAAGAAATAATTTTCTTTATATACCAGCTGAAATGTTTTTGAGGTTGCAGGCTTACATTTATTACAAGACTGCTACAGGGAGAGATGTTTAAATATATTAAATCTACCACTGTGTCATACTGTAATTGTATTTTATTGTCCATGCTGGAGATGAAATTGCTGTTGAACTTCTTTATTCCTTTTTTAGATCACGTCTCCATTGGAGGGCTTGGGGATAGCTTTTATGAATATTTGCTCAAGGCATGGCTGATGTCGGACAAGACAGATGAAGAAGGCAAGAAAATGTATTATGATGCTGTTCAGGTAAATGAGATATTTAAATCTTCCTTGCCATAATAATCTAATCTCTAATAATTCTAACAATATGAGGGATTTATGTGTTTGCCACCACAGAGTGCTTTTTTGTTTTTAAAGAATTAGTTGTATTTTTAAAAGCCTTCATCAAATATAAATGCTAAATGAATACAGATACTGTGAGAAGGGGGAGAGTCTTGAATTACAGTTAATTTTTTTCAACTGAAATACAGTCAATCCTCTCTAATACTGGAGGGAAAGAGCATAAAATATGCACAAAAATGCATTTACAAGTGGCTCTCATATGAAAGCTCAATTTTGCCCTCAGTTTTCTCTACATCAACTCTTTTTGCCTTCTTTCTTATAACCAGAAGGCAGTTACTCTCTTGTATTTCAACCTAGTATTTCATCCATTGCAGCGTTTTGACTGTGGTCAAAACAGGAATCAATACATTATGGCAGATAATTTACCCCCAAAAAAATTATTTGTTACACAGGGACTCTTTGTTACAAGAGGCATACATTTGTCAGACTCTGAAACAGCCAATTATTCAAATTAGACACAAGAGTAAGTTTTCAAAAATCAGAATTGTTCCAATTTATATTTTTATGTTTTGTTTTATTTATGATCCTTCTGGTTCACAATTTTCTTTGTTATTGGTGGTGTTTCCATAATGTACAGTTTTGGGAGAACTAATGGCTTTGTGACACTGGATTGAGACTTGTGAAGTATTAAGTTTAAATTCATATTTACATGCTTTCCTTGCAGTCTGGGCAAATGACCTATTTCCTCTGTTCTTTGCTTTCATATATATATATAAAAGAGGATAATGCTGCTACTTTTTTCCATCCTTTCATCTATTTTGACTGTAAGCTCTCTAGGGCTGGGACTTTTATCTCTTATTAACTGTATGTATGTACAGTGCCTCTGTAGACAAGGCTTCCAGATGCTAAGCAATATCTCCTTATTCTTTCATACATTTGGAAATGCATGGTCCTTAGAGAAGAAATATAAGTCTCTTTTTACTTCCCACACAGCCAAAAGTGGTGGCATTAGAAAATGCAACCCTGACTCACTGGAAATTTTCTTTTTGCATTAGAGAGAAAAGTCATATGTGAGGATTTGAGGGAGGGTGTGATCTCTGCTGGTTGTACATTTGACAACCAAGCATCCTCTGCTAAGAAAATCCTGCCTTTAATTTTGTAAGTGCAGATTTGGATGTGGTCAGCCCCATTTGCACCGATAACATGGTTTCAGCTTCAGAGCAAAAGGTGGATTTTAAATTAGGTTTGAGTAAATTTGAGGATATAACATAAGAACAGTGATATTGTAATAGTTCAGCTGCAAGGTTGGCAGCCAAAAAGACAGAACAAAGTATCTGGTAATACGATATCAATTCATCTTATCATAGATGGCATTTTGAACCACCTCAAAGCTGCTTCTAGTCTTCAACTTTCACTGGTTTAATAATGCCATTTCTTTCTATTAAATACATTCTCACACAGGGAAAGTGCTAGTGTGTAGACATGTGCAGTAAAAAATGTGGTTTTCTCGTACATCTCTTCTGGAAACCGCTGCAGGCTGATCATCCCTAACGTGGTGCAGTCATGGCCCTTGGCAGGACCATGAGGGTGTCGCGCCCCATCCTGCCAGGGACCACCAGAGTTAGCCAAGCACCTCGATGGTCTTGGATGGTTGTCCAAAGGTTGAAGGTCTGCCTTCTCCTGACTCCAGCACAGCTTTTGGGCAGGTGGTAAGGACTCAGCTGCACCACGGATGTGTGCGTGGGTCACTCCTGAGCAAGGCAGTGTGGCTGGGGCAGGGGCTGTGTGCTCTTACCTGGCCAACGAGGGAAAGGGACAGGAGTGTACATGCAGCTGAAACCCACACTGCGATAACAAACTCCTCGTGTACAAAAGTTGTAGCCACCATGTCTGCAGGTGTCCTGAGGTCTCAGCAGGGAGCAGAAGCCATCATTGGCATCATTCAGCAGAAGCAAACTTCCCGGCCAGGATTTAGTATCGGCAGCAGTCACTGAACACAACAGTATCACTGACAGGGTTTGGGCTCTGCTGTATGGCTAGATTTAAAGTACTCATTATCTTAATATTTTGCAGTAATAACAGCTCTTAGGCAGTCCAACCATCAAATTAGTCCAAAATATCAGTGTATGAGAGGGTCAAATGATCCCAAAATATGTGCTAGATTTAGCTATGCTAATGGTTGAATGTTTTCTACTATTTTCTTAGCAATGTTCCTATTCTCCATTTTCTGTCCTGAGGTTCATCTGTATCAAACTGAAAGCATACACACAGCATAGCTTGATGTTGTAACATAGCTTGTTCAGATAACAGCAGCAGGGAAGTTGCAGTATCACAGAAATTGCAGACTGTTTGGGGCCCACTGACATGCTAGGTTCTTCACCCAAGTGACAAGCCTGTTTTGAAATCCATCCTGTTATTGACTTTATTGCTATTGATCCCTTACTTATCTAAATTAAAGCTAATTTAAGTGTCTGCACAAGCTGCAGTCTTTCTTTATGATTAAGCCTACACGTTTTGGGCATTCTGAGTCTGCTTCGTATTTTCTTAGATAAATTTCCCTCAATGCTTTCAGACTCTCTTTAAGACTACTCCAAAGGGAACGGTGCGATTATTCCTAGCCGTTCAGTCCTGCATATGCCCACCAAATTCTGAAAGTACAACATGAAGGTTTGATGCCTAATTCAATGTCTTTCACTATCCAGAAACCACAAATGAAAATATATGGTGAGTTATACTTCACTCTGTAAAGCTGAAATTTATTTAGGTAAAGCTTCAGGGTCATTTCTTACACTGCTCAGTAACTTATATTAAAAACAAAAAGTTCTTTGTATTAGAATTTTTGTAGCATCTATAGTTTGTTTTATGGCTCAAGTGAAAAGCAATAACTAAGATGCCAAACTATATTTAAAAACTTTTTGTTTACCATGAATGAGATGTATATTTGGCTGATGCTATTTTAGAGAAGAGTTTATTTCTAATGGGAAAAGGGACAGAGATATTCTTGTTTTGAATACCAGAGCATAATCTTAATAAGGCCATCAGAGGGATCCATAAATTCTAGAATTTGCGCAAAGACAAGTGAATGTATTTTTAATGTAAGTTATTTTTTTCTTCTGAAAAGCAATGCAGTATTTTATATCATGTCCTGCTTCGCATAATTCAGGAAGTAAAAAAATCTTCTAAACTAGTTTAAATGGATATCATGAAACATTTAGTTACAGAACAAATGCGTATTGAGCTTTCAGTCATGTTACCGATCTGGAGGATTTAACTGGCTATAGAATAAACCATCGGTCTTTGCCAGCTTCCAGTACAGGAAGCATTGTGCTCTTTTCAGTTAATCTCTGAGGGGCAACTGAACAGGTTTAGTAAAAGAATATGGTAATTCAGAGCAAAAATGGACCTTATGGGTTTACTTCAGTCTGGCAACAGCAGTGTCACAAGCAATTGCACTGAATCCTCCCCTCTTGAATGTGTCAGCTCTCATCTTAAAAGTTGAAAGGCAGTTTTCCCACTACTTCTGTTAATAGGTCATTCCCATATCTTTTCCTAATTTTCACATTACATTCATTCATGGCCATTGCTGCCAACTTTCTACATCTTAAATATCCCTTCTCTCTGACACTGCTTCCATCCTCTCCCCCCCCCAGTGTATTTCTAGAGAAATGGAGTATCTAAGATATCTAAAGAGGGAAGTACCCAGCAGAACTTTACAGGAAAAGGGGAAATCCCTCACCAGCAGTTCCCAAGTGGTTTGGTTCACTTCATCCAACAGTGGTATCAGAGTGGTAAAGCTGCTGTATTCTGCAGAAGTGGTAGTTTACTTTTAGACATTTAGATTTGCTAATTTTTCTCTCTGGGAAACAACTGCTTGGAAGATTGTAACATAGGGGCTAGTAATCTCCAGACAACCTAGTATGTGGAAGTAGAAATGATGGAAATAGCAAAAAAAAACTAGGTGGTGTGTAACATCACAGCCATTCTCTGTCAGATTTCAACAGCACTGCTGAAACTCAGCCTACTGCTAGGCTGGGTTGCATCATTAAGGAATGTGGTAAACCTTTCTGGGTATTAAACGGCAAAAATGTCACTTTTTGCCTCAGAATTCTGAGTATTCAGACAAAATACATTGGATCTCTTTGGTGGTTCTGGTGCTTTGTTTTGTCGCATTGCTAACAGTTGAGAGTAGCCTTGATATGCTTGCTTTGTACTTGGCTGAGGGAAGCTATGTGGGACATTCTTTGTTTTGGGGCATTTTTTGGTATATTAAAGTGTCAGCATTAAGTAGTGAACATTCTTCAGAGCTGTCAAGGTTTCAGCCTTTCAGATAAATAAAACAGATCCACGCAGACTCCTTTCTCATTGAAATGAGGGGGAGAGCAAAGTGTTAGGAAAATGAAAACAGGTTATTGGCCATCTTCAAGGTTTCGTGAGGGTATATTTAACTGTGGTGACAGGCTGGTGGTGGGTCTGGATTGCCTGCAGTTTCCACTAAGTTGCTTAAAGTGATTTGCTTTGTGATTATAGTGATCCTAGAAACTATGTAACTGATGTGAATAATGACAGAACGGCAACAACTCAATTAGAATAGTTTGTCATGCTGTGTAAAGCCAAAAGTATGTTAATGAATTGGACACTCACTACTTTGACTTTACTTCTTGACATTCAAGGAAATGGGTGAGCCTGCATGGCAGGCAGTGTGGTGTGATAGGAGCTGGCCTTCCCAGTGAAGCAGTTGGTGCAGCGGACTCAGCATTCGCACTGAATACATTTTGGGTATTGTCTATGACTTAAACGTATAATAATGAATAAACATGTGGTTTATTTACATAGTTTGTCAGCTGTTGTGTTTAAAATATTTATCACACTGCTGCACTAGTGTTCTGCACATCCTGATAGTATAGCTGTATTATGTAGAAACACAAGATTCATTATGCTTAAGAGACAAGAACACCCAGAGGACTTGCTGCTCTTTTTTCTTCTGGCTAGATTTCCTCTGTTGTCAGAAGTAAGAGAGGAGTTTTGAGGCTCTCTCCAAGAGAAAGCATCAAGACTAAAGAAAGGCTTTTGCAGATTCTTAAGTTAATGGTTTACTTACAAGTATGCAATCTCAATGTTTCGGACTATACAAAGGACTCAATAAAATGTTTGCTTGTTTATGGACTGTCATGAGAACCAGCAAGCTGTGAAGTTGTTTGAATGCTTTAAGAAGGATTTAAACAAGAAAAATCTTGTAAGAGAAATTGTCACCATTCAGTGTGGGGCTTTGCTCTTGTCATCAGAAATATCTTGTCTGAGCAGCCATATCCCTACTAATACAGCAAACAGCTTGCCAGAAGGGGTCTATATTTATTCTAGAACATTCAGAAAATACATAATGTAACTTTCTGATAGGCTTGCTTTGATTCGTACTATTCCATTAATACTCTTTTAAGAATATGAATAAATCTAACCTTCTGGTAGCAGACAGCCTTAACTACATTTAGTGTAAGAGCATTGATGCTCTTAGAGACACTAATAGGTCTATACAGACAAAAATACATAAGTAGATTTTCAGGCAAAAGTAAATTATCAGCTTTCCTTTGGAACTTAATCATCTTTTAGTGATCAGATGGATAGGTATCATAGTAGTTAAATGCTCGCCAATATTTCCATTTTAAAATCTTAGCCATCTCCATTACAAGCGTTCATGTTTCGTTACACACGTAAGCTTGTCTTTATAACAAGTTGTTAAGTCCAGAAGCAGTAAGTGCTTTACAATGTTTATTATATCAAAATGTTTCTTATATATTGTGTTTAAAGAAATGAAAGTTTGTGTTCCAGTTTTGATCTTTGAAAAGCGGAGTTCAATAAGGAGTTACAGTTTCAAGGGGAGATGATACCACCTCTCCTCAGCAGAAGTATTTGAATAAATTGTGGCAAAGGCTTGAACTTCCTGTTTCATCCTAGCTTCTCAGATACTATGCTTTCACAGGATTTAATGTCTTGTAATATGTATTTAAAACCTCTATGGTTTAAACATCCAAGGATGTTTAAAAAACAGAATTAACTTACAAGTATAAATTCATATAAGATTAGGGAAAAACTTGTGCAATGTTTTTTCTGCAATCTCTGAAATAGCTGCAACAATGGAAAAATGCAAATTTTAAACTTTCCATAATAAACACACTGGAATTTTGGACAAAGGATAAATTTGATGAATTGTGAAGAGTGCTGAAGAAAAGTACCTACTACATTAGATCAACTTAATAGAGAAAGATGAGGAAAGGAATTCAAAGTCAACAGAACAGGCAGTTGGTTTACAAACTCAAAGTATGCAAACCACAGTAATCCTGATCTGCCTGCTTTGTGATGATTCAAAGCAATAAACTGAATTGGTGAAAGCCATAAATATTAAAATAAAAAAGTAAGCAACTGACATTTTTGAATTATTGGAAATATCACATAGTAGAATTCTTTCACGTTCGTTGCTTCAAATTGTCAAAATACTGTTTATGAAGACGATCCATAGGGGAAGCAACACACATTAAGTGTGGTGTGGACTGAGATCATTTATTGTACTTTATTGTAAAGAAGCATGCAGAGTTGTAATTATCCCCAAAACAACCATTACAAACCCTGAAAATTTAGAACTAAGATCATATTTTTGAAGTTCTAAATTTATTACAGTAGGGAAACGTGTAACTGGTTTGCAAGAAAGTTTTATCTCCAGCTACAGTGACACCTTGAGGTAGGAAAGGAAATGCCTGCTTTTTATTCTTAAAACAGAAGTAGTCATTGAAATTAATCAATTGTAATTAAACAGTTATTGTAAAAGGAGAGTTAAAATGCATACATGCCAGAGGATGTAGAGCTGCAGTTTTCATTGTATTTTGAGGTTTGTAGTTGGTTATCCCCAGTCCTTTAGCAGAATTAACTTTTTCATGGCATACGTTTATTTTGAATCGAGCAACTTTCTGAGGTGCAGAACAACTTTTACTGAGAAGCCCACATCTGTTCTCTGTAAGCACCTTTGTTAATAATTTTATTCTTTTGTGGCATAATCCACCAAGAGAATGCCCTCTACTAAAAATAAGCTTGTTGATTGTTTGCTTATTTGTTTGTCTGAATTCATTTCAACACTGAGATGATTTGAGTTCTGTTTCCTCAACTTGGTGTCCCAAATAACTCAAAGGATAAGTTGCAATCACAGGATCAAGTCAGGGGCTGAGGAAAGAGAGAGGTGTATTTAAGCTTCACTTTGTCCTCTGCGGTCCCTGGAGGTTAGGAAAAGCTGACTAGCTTAAGAGGGTCCTATCTCCCTGAAACACATATTCTGCTGGAGATCCCTGGGCTGATACAAACTGAGTGAACAACTGAATGGAGAAAAATGGATGTTCGTTAGGAGGAACCAGTTCTGTTTAATTTTACAATATAATGTCAAGCCCAAGAAACATGATAAGTGGAGAACACAAAACATATCCCATTAAAAAGTGCAGGAGGGGAAAGAAATCAGCTTGGGAAAAAACGGTTAGTTTCTCTTCTGTGCTGTGAGTTAATAGGGAGCAATTTGGAATCCTATAACCTAAAAAAACAATTCTAGTTTTTCATTCACAACAACTCTTCCAATGTTACAGATAGGCAAGGGCATAATATTAACGTGAACTCTTGAGAAAGATGCTGCAAGTAATGGAAGGTACACTTGCGTCACAATTCAAAAAGTAAAAGGGACTCAATTTCTAATTGAGTTCTCAGGCATTTTTACAGTGGTATAGAAAGGATAATTTCCCACAAGATTTTTTTTTTTTTAAAAAGTAATGTAGCTAAAAGCTTTATTGAAGTGAGGACTGTAAGCAGAGCCTTACATAATAGCATGTACACACACAAAAACTATTTCCAGGCAGTGTATCAGCCATAAAAGTTAGGCTGGCTAAACAAGCTTACAGGTACGCTCCAAACCATGTATTGTTCTGCTTTTACATGCAGTAAATTTATTTGCTTGAATATCTGGCAAATGTTGTTTATTTGTCTTCAGTTTCCCTTCCTTCCTCTCCTTTTTTGTCAACGAAAGTCTGGTTGTCTAAACTTTTTTTTTTTAGTACTGACAGGTAGAAGCATCTGCTATTGCTCCCTTTGGGATCCATTTGCAGCCACTTCTTTGCAATCTTTTATGTTGCACATTCTCTCTGCATTACCTTGATAGAGAAAAAGTCACTAATTGAATTGCAGAAATGCATTCTGTAAAATGGTAAAAATTAATTTTCCATTTACTTAAAAGGAAAACTGTACCAGCTCCAAACAATTATCCATCAATAATGTATTTTCAGTTAATCAAAGGCCACATTCTTCTAGCGTTTTGGATTCCTTGCAGATGTTGTATGTTGGTTTACAGCGAGCATATTCATTACAGTAAAATTAAATAATATTCCCTATAGTGATAAATATGACACCACCTGATCTGCAAGGACTCAGAAGGAATTATTTGTAGGTAGGGAACAGGTTATACTAGAGTAGCAATTAAAGTAAATGTGTGCCTTTTTAAAGTGTGTAGATAATTATTATGTCAAAATAAAAGTAAATTGATTCTAAGTATTACATTCAGAATTAATTCTGCCAAACAGAACTTTTCACTTGGTGGATCTTTATCACCATGCTACCCAATCTTCTTTTATAATAATTCATTTTAGTAACTTGATTTCACTGCCAAAGCTTCCCCCACAGCACTGCAGATAGCAATTAGCATTTCACTGTGGGATTGTGAAACTAACTTTTCATCCTACTCCTCAAGTTCAGACAGTTACTGTATTTTTGTTTAAAATGATAGTATTTCTTCCTCATCCTACAACTTTCTTAACTTTGTGTTGAAGTATTTTTACACTTAAAATAGTTGTCTATATATTCCAGCTAGTGAATTTTATCTTGTTCTGGACCACAAGCTTATTAAAAAAGAAAGTTCAGTCCAGTCTGATGGCATTTAAAACCTTTGTGAAATTCTCACTGAAAAGTATTTTCTTGTGCTGCTACTAAGTGCATACTATTATACGATAACCAGCAAAAATATTAAAAATTTGAGTTGAAGTTTTGTCAATATCCAATAGGTGGATAATAGAGGCCTTTGGTACTCCAGTACCAAAGTTTTTAATTTCTGAACTTGGTTTTAGGTAGTTCATTTCTGAGAAGAATGCCTAAGTAGTCTGAAAGGTATTTTCCATAAAATTACTGTGTGTTTTTAATAATAAGGTATCCCATTACAGTATATGAATTGCTTAATAAAAATGCAAACAATGATGAAAGAGTCTGGAAGTTTTCCAATTATTTCTGTTTTGTCATAAATTTCACGTGTCCATGCAGCAATACATTTTGTAGCAGGTTCTGTGAACCCTGTTCTGTGAACTCATTAATTATAAATTAAAATATTTTATACCCAAATTAGCTAGCTGAAAAAATATATATCTTAAAGAACATTATTTTCAAAAGCAGTACCTAGGTATTCCACTATCAGCTTTCCAACCTGACAGACAAGCTTTTTGATAATGGGCTTGGAATACGTGACCAAATGAGCTCAACACCAACTCAGCTTCTGTAATGCTTTCCTCTTCCACAGCAGGGTCTGTGGTTTGGCTGCTTAAGGAACCTTTTTTTTTCCCACCCTTTTGCCCTTCATATGTAATTCCCTTTTTATAGGTTAAATTATGCAGTATTTGTTTAAAATAAAGAAGCCTTCATTTTTTACTGCTGCTTTAAGATTTAGGTAAGTTTTTCAGTTGGTACCTGCTGCTAAAAATATATAATTGAGGACGAAACAAAAGGATTGAAGAGCTTTCTGAGCCAATAATGGGCCTGGAGGTGGGCAGAAAACATCCTCACTAAGTGCTTTGCACTAATATTAGTGGAAAATAAAATGTATTTTTCAATGTGACATTCTTGGCACAAAAACCTACTTGGTAAGTAAGCCTTATAGAATTGTTCTGCTGATGTTCCTAGTTTACAGAAGAGTTTTTCTTGCTTATAAAAACAGCCTTTAAAGATGTCTAAATGGAAACAAATAACTACCATCAGTACTTTCTCTTATAAAACAATATATATCTTTTTTAATCCTGGCTTTTTTGTTAATATTTCTTTGTATTGATACTACATTATTTTTTTTTCTCTTGTATAAGGCAAGGTCAGTAGTGTTTCTGGATTGTATGATTTCAATAGAATAAACCTGAACACTGGTGGTTAATTCAATATATGATAGCATTCAGTCTCCACAACCCTTTAAAGAGTAATAATTTACTTTCTGTATGTGTTTCTAATTAATGTGCATCAGGTCCATTGTTTTAATTCTCTTCCTCTGATAATGGATGGCTGTTTTACTGGATTCTGTAATCAGTGACCATACATTGCTAACGGCACACACTTCTAATTCTCTCTAGCAGATTTGTCTATTTTTATTCTGCTCATTTTTTTCCGGAAGTCTCTAAGAGACTCCATTCTTGATTGATGACTACAGAGGAATTCATCCCTGGGGATAAACTCGTCAGTCTTGGGTGTGCTATACAGACCCAAAAGCCTAGCATCATTCAGTACACTGAGTCAGATGTTCTGAACATGAATTCTGCCTGCAACTGTTTATATTGATGTAAACATGAGTTTATACAAATAACCAAATTATTTGTCAGAGTTCAAATGGGAAGTATGGAACTGAAGTGATGGCTAATCACCATTAAATTGAAATTATCTGAAATCATTCAATGTAGGAGAGGAAAGAAATAAAAGATTTTTAAAATGGAATTTCTTTTTTTCCCAATATTTTTGTAAATTGTGCTGTGTAAATTGATGAAAGTTGTAGCAGAATTAATCATCATTACTGATGTATGCTGATCCGTGTTGGTTGGCTATACTTTTAGGTTATACTAGCTCGTATTATCGATTTTACTCTATAAGCAAAGGCAACACTGAGAAAAGCTAACTGACATACAAGACACTTTTCAGGAGGCTCTGTTTTTGTCTTTGCCCATCACAGTATGCCATTTGGTAACTTTTGGTAAAAAAACAAAATAAAATCATATCTTCCTGCAGGCCATAGAGACCCACCTCATACGAAAATCAAGCGGAGGACTGACATACATCGCTGAGTGGAAGGGTGGACTGCTGGAACACAAGATGGGACATCTCACTTGTTTTGCTGGAGGCATGTTTGCTCTAGGAGCAGATGGAGCACCTAGTGACAAGACAGGCCATCACATAGAGCTTGGTGCTGAAATTGCTAGGACTTGCCACGAATCCTATGATCGTACAAGTAAGTACGGTATCACAGAGTTCATTTTCACAGTTTGGCTTTGTGAAGACAGACATTGGTATTATATGCATAATGGTGAATGAAAGTTGAGTTGTGGTGAAAATTCTTAATCTTTTCTGATTAAATGCTGGTTTACTCCATGAGTAACTCCAAGAATGGCTGCTCTGTTTTATAAATAATTGCTGTGCATCTGAATCATAGCCTACTCACTGTGCTCGCTGTAGTGATTAAAATGACAGCTTTTTTTTTTTTTTCTTTTCCACTTCAATTTCTGTGTAGTTAAAAACAATAAGGAGGGAATCTGATAATCTGTGCATCAATATAGCTATTAATTATGCTTTATGCTCCAAAAAATATTTTATTTTCAATGTTGTTGGTACAATGCTGCAAACAAAGAATTGCACAAAGAAAGTGGATTTTTGTGCAGGAAATTTCTTTGGGTTCTTTCATCTTCTTACAAAAATAACACTGGCAGCATTTCAGGTCACAGAGTCTAATTTCAAGTTTGACATAGAAAAGTAAGTACCCTCATCTTTTAAGCAAAATCTATTATGTTGTTAGTTCCATGAAGCCTTCCCGAATGCAAATGTTAGCATCACTCTTCAGACTGGAACTGCTGTTTAAGGTATTGATGAAGAATAGTTCTTCAGTATTATGAATTATTTATTGCAGCACCTCCTGTTAATATTTAGTATCTTTCAGAAGTCATATACCTTTTGGGTATGCCTTGTGTCATATGAAAGGATAGTTGATTTGGCAGGTTATGTGATTTGAAACCTTTTTTAATGTATCTACTTTTATACTGGCTAGGCATGAAACTGGGACCAGAAGCCTTCAGATTTGATGGTGGTGTTGAGGCCATTGCTACAAGACAAAATGAAAAATACTACATCCTGCGACCTGAAGTCATAGAGACCTACATGTACATGTGGCGGCTCACCCACGACCCAAAGTACAGGCAGTGGGCATGGGAAGCTGTAGAGGTAATGTTCTACAGTAGTTTTTTCTTATTAAATCCTAGTACCTTGTTAAGTGAGCTATTGCACAATATCTGGATTTTGTTTAGGAGTTGGAGGGTAAATATGCACTTTAAATTAGTAATACCAACCCAAATTTCCAGAGCTTCATTTACTGAATAAATCAAATAAGACAGTTTTGACTAAACCAAATCCTGTTGGTATTGTATATCAGAAAAATACCTTGGGATTTCTCTGTTCTAAATAACTTCTCAGATCAGCATCACATTTGGATGTACTGTTCAAGATGCTGAGTATTGCTCCACCTAAATAGAAAGTGCAAATGTGTCAGATTTTAGCGTAGGACGTGAAAATAAATTCTATGAAATGTATTTTCTATAGTAAATGTACTTAGGTGACTTTAATTAGGGTGATTAAGGTCAAGTATAAGTGTCTAGATAGTACCAAACATTTTTAAATTGCTTCATTTCCAAAAAGCATAGGTAATCTGGATTGAGCTCCATTAATGATAACAATTTCATCGAGGTTTAAATTTCTGTGTCCCACAACCTTTGAGCTTCAACCAGTTATGCTGAATCTATTTGTATTTGTCTAACATGAACCTTCCAATTGGGCAACTAGTCTATACTGCAAGAATTGTCTTGCCAAATCCATCATTTCCCTTCTTGCAGTGTTTAATCACTCTTACTGTTAGATATGAATGCCATTGGATTTACCTTGTTTTGTCCTCCAGGCATGGGTTCATATTATGCTTCTAGAGTTCACTTATTTTCTCCTCACAGTGATGCTGCACTTGTTAAATTATCTGCCTTTCAGCCTTCCTTGGGGATTTCTAAGCAGACTGAGCCCTTACAAGAAAAATAGAGGAGGCTGAAGAACATTATTTTTGTTGCTCTATATCTAGCTACCTGGATCCCTCTACAGAAACAAAAATCTATAATTGTACTCCGTATTCACCCTCTGAGATACTGAATGTATCTCAAATATTGTGCAAATGGTTTGGTAATTAGATATTCTTGAAGAAAGAAATTTATGATAAAATCTGCTTTCCATAAAAGAATATGCAGTAGCACTAACTGTACTTCTGCTTTCCAACTCCTCGTTGTTTGCATTTTCTGTGCAATTCCATATCTGCATTAACACCGCATTCAGCTTGGTAGACTGTGGTTATTTAGGAGAATTTATTTGCCTTCCTCAGGTATTGGCTGTATATGTCTTCAAATAATATGTTTGAGTTACTGATTCAAATGAAATTTCTTTATAAAAACCTCTAATTTAGAGTGCTGCTCCCTTACTTCCTTCTTTGCTAACACCACCCATAGGCACACATTTTGCTACTGGACTCTTCCCAGGAAGATTACAGTAGCAATGTTTAAAATGACTCTTTATGGAAGTCATCCCACCAGGCTTCCGCAGTGTCAAGTGTAGGATGTTCCTTCTCTAGGAGATGATTTTCCTGACTCACTGTTGCTGCCCACACTGATAACATTGTTATAAACAATTGAAATGCTTTCCTTGTTATTGCTCTTTGCCCTGTTGGTACGGTTTGCTTGTGTTTATTTCAAGTTTGTACGCTCATTTACCTTCTCAGTGCTCTCCATGTGTTCCTTGTTTAACATTCTTGTGGTTGCTCTTGTTTGGCTCTAACGTAATGGGTTAGAGCCCATCTGTGGCAGATGCAGCTGGCCCTATACGGTACAGACCCATCCCTCCACTGTCCTAATGTGCAGCTGAGTGTTTCACAAAAACAAATCTTGCAACTTCACAGAAGTCATACAGTCGGTTGCAGGTTTCAAATATTTTCTTGGTTTTTTCTCTCTTCTTTCTTGATATTTATAGCCCCTACAGCTCCACCTGATACTATATTTTTTGTATCTCTATTCTGTCCATTTTTGCTCTGGAGTTTGCTTTACTGCCTCAGTTTGAGTCCAATATCATTCTGTACATACTTCAGTGTCTGGAGAAAATGCAATTATGACAAACAGCAACATCCACCATTACTGAGTCAGAAAGATTTTATCAGCTTAGCTCATGAAAGTCTCCCCTTCTGCATTATAAATATGGCACATATTTTGAATTCACAGCACTTCCTTTGTTTTTTTCCTTTATGATACTCGGAGACTGACAGCCAGTGTTCACTTCACTTGATGTTTTCCATTACTAGCATAAATGATCTTAGCCACCCTCATTTTCCAAGGACTACTAATTTAAAATGTGTTTCGTTGTATCTCCCCACCCATTGCTACTCCACAGTAAATGTGAATGTTGCTGTATTCTGAAGCTGAAGGTGTGTGCACAAAAGGACAGGACTGCCAGATAATGGGTGGTTACAACCAATAGACTTTTTATAGTCCTAATGAGAGATGTGAATGTTCTGTTCCTTTAGTTTTGAGGGCCAAGATACTTCCCCAAGTAGATACCACCAGAGAGCTAACATGGTGCAAGTTAACCTCTTAGCTTACATCACAACAGTGCCCATATGTAAGGAGATACCATATGGTATCTCCTTACAACTAACTTTGTTGATCTTCATGAAGAAAGCTCTAAACTACATTAGAGAAAGAAAAAAAAAAAATTTGCTTTATTTTACCTCGTCCTGGTTAGAATGCAGATGTTTCCTTGAATAATAGCTTTATCCTTCAAATTCAAGTTCTCCTTCTGTTGTGCCTCGGAAAACATAATCTTGTGTTTGACATTGAAAATCCAGACACAGATTCAGCATTTTGAATTCATTGCAGATTCAGATAGATGAGAGAAAAGGACTACCAGCCAGGGGAAATTACTTGTTTAAACTTAAGTATATTTGTCACTTAGTAAAACTGTCCAGGAAAATTAAAGAACCTAAACACACACAAGAAAAGACAAATAGGCCTGTTATATTTTTAAAGGATCTCTTCTGGAGAAAAATTTGTTTTAAATATACAATAGGCAGCTTACTCTCCAGTGAAAGCTATGGAGAACCTGACATGCAAGCTAAATATATGCAGATAGCTAACCAGGACTCCAGCAAAAACAAGGAAATAGAGGATATCTACTCAAAGCAAGACACAGATCTTTAACAGCGTTTAGAGCAGGTGGAGGTGATAGATACCTCTGTAATCATTAGTGACTTTTAGTCCCATCTTTCATCAGAAAACACTTATTCTGGCTGTTTGCTTGTTTTTGGACATATCTTCTGCCTTTTCATAGGTTTCTGCCACACGCCATTTGAAATGCAGCATCTTTCTCTACAGAAAATCTTTATGTCTGGTAGTCACTTCAGTGATATTTGTAATAACTTCAGAAATAGAGGAACTAGCTGTCAGATGGAGTTAGAACCTTTCATCTCCCCATCAGGGGTTTGATAAAGCTTCAGGTATTTCTGCCTGAAGGTTGTTGCTCCAATACCTATTTCCAGAGTGAGCACCGTGTTATAGAAGTGTGAGAATGCATAGTAATCCATTGTGCTTACTGTCATTTGCCTTGTGAGACGTTATTTAGGGCTACAGACAATTTTCTGGATTTTTTTTGAATAATGAGTTGTGTTTTAAATAAAATCATCATGGGTTCTCTTCAAGATTTTCTTCACTCCTTTATTTTACTGCATCATACCAGAGATGCACAGTGTAAGAAAAATGAAGAGGCTAAAAATATTTTGACCTCATTAAACACGTCAATTAGAAATAAAAAGAAATTACTATTTTTTAAAAAAAGAGCAGTGATAAGAAAACTAATATTCAAATAAAGTATTATATAGCTGTCTACTTAAAAATTTACAGCTCCTATATAGGTATAGCTGTGACCTTTCTAATGCAAACACCTGTTGAAAATAAAGAAAAGCAGCAAAGTTTGTTAAACAGTATACCTTTCTACACTTCCATCACCAAGTATATGTGGCTTTGCCCTTCTGTACACACTCTCCCACTGATCTTTTTCCTCTTTCAAAATTAGCTGGTCATATAGAACGTTTATGTGGGTAGGAAAAAAAAAAAAGAGAGAGACGTTTAAATGATCTGTGTGCTCTTTGTTATTGTAAAATAGGAATCGGTCATTGTTTTACACCTTTTAGCTGAATACACAGTTTGGAAACCAGTTAAAGGAAAACACATTCTTCAAAAACACAGCATTAAATCGAGCCAGGTACTAGCTTTCTGTCTATGTCTGTGTAGCAAAGATTTTTCAGAAAGGTATCAAAAAAAAGACCTACTGCAGAAAAGAAATCCAGTCACAGCCCAGTATCAGAGGTTTTCCAACTAAAATTTAAATGATTGCAAAGGAAAACTCAGTCACTTACACAGAAAATGGCTTCCCTTTTTTGAAACTCCAGATGGAAGGAAAAGACTGATCTTAATCATAGCTTCCAATTCAATCACAATAACTTTTAAGCACAGAGATATGGCCAAGGAAGGTGTATGTGACAGGATCTCTGAAGCCTGTATAAGCCTGTGATAGAGAGGGTACCCTTTCAAAAACAGGAAAAAGAAAATAAGTTAAAGTCTGTTTATCTTTACATCCTTACATCCCTTTATCTTTCCTTCTGAAAACTGGTTTGTGTTCACCTCTTTTATTAATTTGTCATTTTCATTCCCTTCCTAAATGTGAAACTAGATTGTGTGTGCTTATGTTTTTAAAGAGACTTCTATCTCAGTTTATCTCTATCTCAGTTTCAACTATCTGAAAAAAAAAAATAAATTAAGAAATCTGTTGTAACTACAGTGTTATTGTCAAACAAAGAAAAACCTGACAGGATTACTTTTGTTAATCTCAGTCTTTTTTTTTTTTTTTTTTTTCTTCCTCACCCCTCTTTAGGCACTGGAAAAACACTGCAGAGTAGATGGTGGCTATTCTGGCATTAGAGATGTTTACAATAATCATGAAAGCCATGATGACGTGCAGCAAAGTTTCTTTCTTTCAGAGACACTCAAGTAAGTAAAGAAAGTTAATTTTCATTAATATGAAGTAGTACTATGTATCATCTTTACAGATAAGTATTTATCAGTAGTACCCTTGACATTCACGTAACAAAAATCTAACTGAAATAGTACAGCTTTTCTTAGGTGACAGGAAGCTAAAGTGCTTTTTTTTTTTTTCCTATATCAATAAAGTGAATTCTTCAACTTTTGGAAATTATCTTTACTTCTGTTAAAGTTACTTGATAGTCTTTGGTGAGATATTACATCTCCTAGTTTTGATAGGATCTAATTATATATGCCAACACTAGGGAAACAAATAAAATGTAGGCAGCAGGTTTCTCAGGCTTGTATTGCATGCTTTTAATTTTAAAACTACAGACCAAGAAAAAAGAAATGAATGGTAAGCTCACACAGCATGTTAAGAGGAAAAAACAAAAGCCTTCATTCTCTATCACCATCTCCTAAGGTTTTAATTAAATAAAGGAAGTGCTGTCCTGGTCTCTTCACTTTTTTTTCTGTACAAGAGTAAGTTGCGAAGGGAAGTTGGGAAGGACGGTGATTGAGAATAAACTTTCATTTGCTAAGTAGACTTTCCTCCCTAAGCTGTCTTCAGTAATCATGCTACAGTAGCTAATACCATGTACAGTGACACTAAATAAAATGATGAATTTTTATTTTATTTAATTTTTTACTGTTGGGTTTAATAGACGCAATCGTTTTATTCTTTAAAAATACTGACAGCCAGATATTGCTTTCAGAAGTAAAACAGGATTGGACTAAAGTATTTTCATTCCTACACCATGATATATGTGGACATTCAGGAGGAAAAATATTTTGTTGTATATGATCAAAACAGTATGTAATAAAATTACCAAGGATGAAGTGGAAGACAAACTCATACTTAACCTTGGTAACCTAAACTTATTTGTCTCCTATCAGGATAGAGTTGTTGTTCCACTGGTCTCCAGTTGGTATTGCCTATGAGTCCAACCTGAATTGAGTAGCCTCCTTGCTTTGTGCTAACCATTATTATGTTAGGACTTAATGTTCTTGGTTTTGGTCAGCTGTTTCCGTTGATAGATTCACCTACAGAAATCAGGTATTTGTTTGACTGGGGAAATGAAACTACAATCATTTTCAATGTAGTCACATTTCCTGCTTTTTTTAATCTTGCCAGGTACTTATATTTGTTATTTTCTGACGACGATATTCTTCCATTCGAACACTGGGTCTTCAACACAGAGGCTCATCCCCTCCCTATTCTTCATAAAGAGGAAGGAAGTAAAGAAGAAAAACAGAAGTAGATCAAGATAAAGTTTTACTTTGTTTCATTCCTTAATGTTTTTTTTCCAGGACTTGGCCACGTGATTTGATTTAAAGTTCTTGAGTTAGATTTTTAAATCAAGTGTTTTGCAGTCTGTTTTCTTTAACAGTAAATATTTATGAATGGATCCAAACTCTTAAAACGTCAGTCCTCTTACCCAGCTGAACCACTTCTTAGAAGAGAAATACGACATCTCTCCAGACTTTGTTAAGCTGCCGTGTCATCTTGGCCAAAAAGAGCAGAGGGTCTGCATGTTACTTGTTTCCTGTTATGCTTTTAATTTGACTGCAAAATTCTTTTCTCCTCTATGAGGAGATGTCTGCTTTAAGCTGTAATATTTTGCCATGTTGCAAAAAGCCATATTGAATTAAGTATGAAGAGCTTTTTTTTTTTCCTATTATTTTGTTCTATGTTAATTTGTTTTGTGTGTCATCCAAGACAAATCTTGTGACTGTGACAGCCTCTTCTTATGCGGGTCTATCATTAGTTGGTAAAGTATCTGATGTATTTCATTGTCAATGAAGTCTACATAGGAATATTTTCATCTCATGCAGACACAACTCTGAAACTGCAATATATGTTGAAGTTAGTCTAAACTAGTTTTTATGGGTTTAGCACATTAGTTATCAGACCTTAGTTTTTCAGCTTCTGATTTAGAATATTGTGAAAGAATAAATTGTTCCTTCCCTTTTCAAAGTAGTATTATTCTCATGTCTTTAGTCAGGCTAATTTGGAGCAAAATAAGATAATTACTTATTAAGAAAGGGAGTCCTACCATCTTTATATATTTAGTCCAGTAGCTTTCGTTTGGTTGGGTAGTAAAGAGACAAAATAAAACTGCTCAGTGAATTTCTCCTTGAAGCTGAGCTGAGAATTATACCAGAGGCAATTTGTTTGGTTTTCTTTGACTTTCTCAAACACTCAGATTGGTTCAGACCTGACACCAGCCTTGGTAGTTTATTGTCACAAAGCAATTTAACGTACCTGCATGAATAAAGTCAGACATTCAGATGCCTTGAAGAAAACTTGTCTCCTTCAGTGAGGAAATTATCCAGCATAGAACTAAAACTTTCTGAAAGCACCTACTTTCTCTTCCCTAAGTGGCAGCAATGCAATGTATTGAAAAATATTCCTTAGATTAGAAACCTAGTTTACTAAGAAAAGTAACAGCTTTGCCAAAAATGTTTTACTTTGTGGTATCACCAAAGGGAAAAAAAAAATCAGGCACAATTAATTCCTTTTTCTACTTAAATGTAGCTTGGAGTGGTTTACATCATTTTTAAGTCCACAAGTGTTCTCATTCGGTGACAGGATGACTTTTGTACGTTTTGAGTAGGGTATAACACCTGGCTTCCCATTCTGAGAAAGCACATTATCGACTGCAGTAAAACAAATATGGTTCTGAACAGTCGTCATCTTCAAACGTAGTAAGCTATCTCACACATCCAGCATAGCTGATCGGAGCTGAGGAAGCACATTTGCTGAGGCATTACAGAGTACATTTCACTACCTTTTTCTACACTGATAGAGGTCTGCAGTGTCGGCTTTACTTACGTGGAAGCCAAGAGCAAAGATACCTGATGACCTTTTTATATGTATAGCAGCTGGAGGCTGACCCATAAACTTTACCCTCTGGAGTGTGTAAAGGCAGGGCTGCCTATCTGGTTCCACCACAGACAGAAGACAGCGTCTGCCATGTGAGCTGCCAAAAACCTTTCTGTGGGGGGCAAGGATCCAGCGATGCTCAGCCTTCCATCAAAGGTCTGGCAGAGCTCTGCAGTCATACATGAAAGTTAACAGAAGGACCCTGCTAAGCCTGTGCATCCCAGAGCAGGGAGAATGGACACAAATAACATCTGCCTAATATGAAGCCTGCTTAGATGGAATCAGCAACTTGGCTTGAGACTTTTTGTTTTAGTGCATTTTTTTTTTTTTTTTTTTAAAGTATGGATTCTCTCACGTCACAGTAACAGCTTCAGAACAAGTGAGGATGAATCCGTGGCTCTCCTATGCTGAAAAGCAGAATTCCCATTTACTGTGATAATCCAGAATTTGTGTCTTTGAAGTACTACAGTATTTCATTGTATTTCTTCAGAAACTATATTTATAATGGACTTTTTTTTTCTTCCTCCAGTTACCACAGAAAAATTATAGCTATCAAAAAAAAATGCCCTTCCCTCTTTAACAACTAATAGTAATTATTTTTGTCTTAGTTATCTTTATTAGGTCACCTGCTTCTGCCCACCACATGGTTATGCATGTGCTACTATAGGCCTCATATCAGTAAAATAACTGCAATAGCTCAGACAAAAGTCTGAGAAATGTGTTTTGTAAGCCTCTTTTTACATGTTTTTCTTAACCACAGTATGCTTCCCCCAGATGTGTCTAGTGATCTTGTGTTTATTTAACGAGCTTAAGGGAAACAATGGAGAACCAAATAGCTCTTCTCCTTGTTTCAAAAAGCAGGCATACAAACCTCTTGTATGCACTGGGTCCTATGTACTTAAATATGTGCATCATGACTGTTCACTTGTAATACAGACATTCAGTATGAATTTTATTTTTTTTATTGTTTGGGAGTTAGGATGATTTGAAAGAGCACAAATTTGATGTGACTGGTATTGGTATTCAGGTTGTATGTACAAACTGCACTATACTGTACTTATTGTAAACAAATGTAAGTAGACGAGAAGATTGTACAATGTGTAGATCTGCCAAATGTAAGAAAAAACTTTTCATAAACTGAGAATATATTGATTTTTTTTTTTTTTTTTTTAAATAACCCCAAAACACCAAAGCTAGAGCAATCATTTTGAAACAGCCAGTACTTACCAGCGGTTGTTAGATAACTAAGATAACATTCATTTTATTTCCCATTCACTTAGCCAGCTGTATGGAGTGGCTACCAATGGTCACTTCATGTTCCCAGTCATTCATAAGAGCAAAAGAAATTGCTTTATGGGGGGGGTATTATCTTTGCCTAAACACACTTGCCTATACTTTTTCCATTTCTTTGTAGCAAAATAACGCATTTAAATCTGCATATGTTAAGTCATAAGAAATAAATCATTTTAAAAGGCACCCATGCTGTTTCATGGAAAAAAAAATTGTTTTGATAGTTCGTGAAATACGTATTGCATATGTGTTGGTTGTACACAGATTTTTGCAATGCCCAATGGCTCACGGTTTCTATGGTGACTTCATCATACATATTCTCCATTTCTATGAGGCATTTAAATAGTTTTTGATTTGTACATACTCCATTTAGTCTTTTCATCTTTATATAAATACTGAAATTATGGAATACATAATAGATCAAGATGCTTAATTTTTAAGAACTTATATTTGTAAAAATTTCTCTATTGTGAATAAAGTCTTTTAATATATCTGTTCAACTTGTTATAATCTTTCTTAAGTGCGCCACAGAAGTAGCTACAGTAATCTGCTGCTTTGGCTGCTATACTCATGATTTTTTGTCAGGAGATTGGTTTGATGCACAGTAGTACTTTGTAGTTGTTAAGATACTTTTGTTAATACTCAATCAATGTTAGTGCACAGAATTGCTATCACAAAAAAATCAATTCCTAGAAATTGTTGTTAGTAGAAACTTATTCTCCCAAATGTATTTTAGCAGAATGGAAGCTTTCTAAGGAAAATCAGGAAGCTTGGAAGTCAGAGGTGACAGGCAGTAAGCAAATTGAAGATGAAGTCACTCAAATTCACGTTCTGCACAGCACAAGCTGGCTTCAGCTAAATGCCCTTTAGGAACAAACACCGGAGCTGAGATGACAAGGTTGTCGCAGGGCCCAGTGCTACAAGATCATGTAATGAAATACTATCGTTAGCCCATGCTCCAGAGGAGAGAGGAATAGTTGTCATAGGAACTGTAACTACATTTTGTGTCAGAAGGCTGTGTCATTAAGATCTCTGATCTAAACCTTGGAATACCAGCCACGCCTCACAGATAAGCTTATTTGTTTTCTCCGTTTAGTAGAAAGCATTACCCAAAGATGATAGTAAAATAAACCGCTGATTTCACAGAACAGTCTCAGAAGCATCAATTTCTGTCAAAGGACTCACTCATTAGACCTGCTTAAGTAATTTTTGAGGGTAGCTATTAGATCTGGTGTTTCATTTTCCAGAATAGTTGCAGGTGTGCAGCTGTAGAGTGCAATCCTTGTGCTGGTCAGAGTGCAGTCCCTGCCTGAAGCTGGCTTGAGGGCCACACAAAATGCTCAACAATTTAAACATGAACTAATACAAAGCTTAGCGCAGCACTAGAGATGTAAATACATGTCTGGGTTTGAGTTTAGACCCTTATGTACAGATTTAGTCTTTTGCTTGAGCAGTAATTGGGTGGTTAGAGTGGTTTCTTTTCTGCCAGGGGAAAGCAGACAATTAGTCAAGATAAACAGGATTTGCACCACTGTGTTGCCCTATGGCCTTGCTCTAGTATGAGAGTAACCTGGCACCATAGGACACCATCTGCTATGGAAACAGCCCTTCAGTTGATCTGCCTTAATCTTGGGATTAGTCTGTCCTGGTTGATCTCAAATGCAGGAGGAAAAATTATTCATCAAAGAACAGGCTGCCAAACCCAGGAAACAGTCCCCCAGACTGAGTTCATGCCTGACTACTGAGAGAAGAAATAAAAACACAGGTTTTTCACTCCCCCTTGGGTTCATGCAGTTAAACGTGCACACAGCAGTGGCTGCCATGAGTGACACAGCTGCAGAACAGATCCAGTTAGTGACCAACACGCTGCCATCATTCAACCATACTTTAAAAGCCAGTGCTTTTCCCCTTGTTTCTCAGGTATCAGCTCCCCTGTCTGTACCAGCTCTCACATTCTAATTAAAGTCACTGTAATCAACCTTCCCGTTGGAAGCCCCTCTCTAAAATACTCACATGCTCGCCAAACTTTCTGTGCACACTCTGTGGCCTATTCATGAAAAGTTCTTTGCCGTTCACAGTTCCTGCATTGACATTTGCAGGATGTTCCATTGTTACTGACCTTTTGTCCCCACATTTCAGTTGTGCATTGCCTTCACACCATCACTAAACGTAGCACAGAGCTACTGTTAGTCTTTTACAAAAATAAATAAATAACTAAATAAAATCATACTGATGTTTTATTTTAATAGTTATTGTTTATTTTATATTTATCATATTCTAGCCATTAAATTGCCTACCCAGGAGCTTCACGCTATGGCGCAGGTGTTTGCTGGTATTCCAGAAGCTCAGAAAGGCACACATGACTGAAAAGTCAAGTTATTTATTATTTCAGCCACAGGGATAGTTAAAGGATTCTGGTGCTACAGACAGTAGTCCTACAGTACATTAGCCAAATACATAATAAAATGGATGAACAATTGGCTGACAGGTTGGGCTCAAAGGATTACAGTAATGGGTTACACCAGTCTGGCAGTCAGTCAGTGGGATTTTGCAGGACTCCATTTTAGGGCCAGTTCACCTTAATGCTTTCTTGAATGATCTGGATGCAGAACTCAAAGATATACCAAGTCTGCAGACGCAGACATTATTAAATTGGGAGGAGCAGTCGAGTCCCTTGAGGATAGAGAGGCTTTGCAAAGAGATCTTGTCAAATCAGGGGGCTGGGAAACTGCCAACAAAATGAAGTTCAGCATGAACAAGTGCCAGATTCTGCACCTGGGACAGAGCAACCCTGGCTATACATACAGACTGGGGGGTAGGTGGGGAGGGAGGGGGCGTGGGCGAAAGGCTGGAGAGCAGCATAAAACTATTAGAGACTTAAAACTATTAGAGTGCCCAAAGGGCTATGAAGATGATGAAAGGTCTGAAGGGCAAGACATGAGGAGCACCTGAGATCTGAGGTGCCTTGGTTTGTTGAGCCCTGAGCAGAGCAGGCTGAGGGGAGGCCTCATGGCAGCCTGCAGCTCCCTCACGAGGGGAGCAGAGGGGCAGGCGCTGAGCTCTGCTCTCTAGGGACAGCAACAGGACCCGAGGGAATGGCATGGAGCTGGGACAGGGGAGGGTCAGGCTGGGGCTTAGGGAAAGGGTCTGCACCCAGAGGGTGGTCAGGTACTGGGACAGGCTCCGCCAGGAATTGTGGTCATGGCCCCAGGCCTGCCAGAGTTCAAGAAGCATTTGGACAAGGCTCTCAGACATGTGGTCTGATTTTTGTGTTTCTGTGTGTTGAGCCAGGAGTTGGACTTGATGATCCTTGTGGGTGCTTCCAACTCAGGATATTTTATGATTTTTATGATATAAAATATTATGATTATAAATTTATGATATAATTTTATGATTAGGGTATGTGATTTTAAAAAGTTCACCAGCACAAAGGAGCACAGAGGCAATAGCAGATGAGACACCCTGTATACCTCCTGGCTGATCCCAGACCCACAGAAGGAACCATCAGCCCATCACAGCCACATGCTCAGAGGAGTACAGGGCACAAAGGCAGTCAAGAATTCAAGGAAAGGTCTAAGAGTAAAGGAGCCCCTCAGCCCCAGCATCTAGGTGTGCTGCTCATCAGGGTGAGTCAGTGGTGCTCCCACTGACTGCTTCCAGGAGCATCGTTTGGACTGGGGGCAGGAGGTGGGGGCAGCAGCACTGCCAAGGTGCATTCACACAAAGAACAGTTTGGGTTTATGACAAATACAAACAAAGCAAAGCGTGCACAAGAGCAACCCTCCCAGGAGGGCAGACAGCCCAGGCACTGCTTGTACAACTCAGATACCTGGTCTACATGACTTGGTTCCTATGTAACCAATGCCAGGAGAAGAAAGCAAAGGAGGTTAAGAACTAGCAGGCTGAGAGCACAGGACCTTCAACGAAAGATGCTAGAAAAAACTGGGAGCCTCTAAAGAAAAGGAAATGTCTTATTTCCTCCTTTTCTCACAAAGCACCTTTATGCACTAAGTGTCACTGCAAGAACACAGATAGACAGAAAACCAATTAAAATACACCATCTTGGTCCAATGGGACAGATACAGGAAAAAGTGAGTTTATTATCTTATTGATCACCTCTCTTCTGACACCCACAGATGCAAACACAGGAGAGAAGATAAGGCAGGACCTACACGATGAGCAATTATCTGGGAGGCCTCCCCAGGGTCTCTGAGCCAGAAAGAAGTCAAGCAATGCAGAAGTACATCTTGCTGTTTCTGTAAGGGCCCTTGACTACTGTGGTAAAGTTTCCACTGGGATAGTAAGTTCTCCAATGAAATCACTTGACGTTGTACCCCCACCTAAAGACATGAAAAACTACACTAAGTTACAGGAAATTGAGGGTACAGAGGAAAAACAATCCTGTTTTTCAACTTGGCATTCTTGTCTCACACTTCACTGACTGAATAACCAATGAAGCACTCCTCAGTTTTTCCTTATATCAGCATTTTACTGGACAAATATATTCAATTTATATTGTCCACATCTTACTTTAATTCAAAGACTGAACATTTCTCAATATTAAAAAAAAAAGTGAGAGTACATGTAGGCTCTGTTATTGTTTTATAGCAAGACATATTTACAGATCTAAGCAATCTTGTAACTATCCACTTTCAAAGTAAGATTTGATAAACTTTAACATAGATCTCAATATATAATTCTCATTTCCTTCTGTTCCAAGGCAAAAAGGAGGAGGAAGGAACAGCCTCACACTGGATGGACATTTTCTGACTGGGGAGTTAGTTATTTGCTCATGGTCACAGCTTGTTTGGGGGCACTTCTCTCTTTATACCTACTATCAGAGTATGCTAGCTGTGGAAATTTTCTTGCACCAGTGAGCGTTTTTCTTTCTTAAAGTAACTTACACAACAAGAAATGCAGGCCCTTTTAAATCAACAGCCAACCTCCCATTTATTTTAGTGAAGTCAGTTTTTCACCCAGACTAAACAATTTCTTAGAATTTTGTATGGAGATTTATGAAGCAGATACAGCCTAAGAAAACTCCTTGAAAAGAAAGTGTAGGTGCCCTGTCTTTTTTTTTTTTTCCCTCCTTTTTTTTTTTTTTTTTTTTTTAAATAACCTATAGATGATCTATTTTTCAAATGTGGTTATTTCAGAAAATAGCTATGTGTGAATTTATTCTCTCTGAGAACTGTCCATTTTCCATCATTCAGAGCTACATTGTACCAGTTGAAATGTATCTGTGCCTTCAGTTCAACAGATGCTTGGCTTCTTTATTAAAGTGTGCATGTCTTCACATGAAGGGCTTCAAAAAAAATATGAAACTTTTTCTCTATCACTCTCACATGTTTTCATCCATCACCACATCTCCATCTCTTTTCTTCACCCTTTCCCAACACTGGCTGCCAACATCTATAAAGCAGAATCTCCACCTTCCACAATTTGCATGCAAAATCCTGCAGCCTCTTTATATTTCTCAGCAAAGATTTAACAGCCAGGCACAACACCGAGTTCCCATTTTGTGAGACTCCATTAATTTTATAAAATATGCTGCAGAACGCTTATAAGCACACCATAAATATTATATATTAAAATAAAACTACACTTGTCAAATAAGAGACCCTTTTGAGATGCATTATTAATAACAACCATTTATACTCTATAATGCCATAAATGGAGAGCAAGTTATACAGACATTCTCCTCCTGAAAATTTTCACAATAGAAGATAGGATAAATGTAAGTCACTGGGCAATTATTCAAACAAGAAAAGGGCATAGGGAGATTAATGGTGAAAAGAATAAGGTAAAATGAGTTGCTGAAAGCATTGGGTTGGCGAGGAGACAACAATGTAGCTTCCACAAGCAGAAGCCACAAAGCAGGGCAAGGTGCACTTAAAAATCATCCTTAGACAGACCAAGTGAATTATGGTGGGAATGGTGCTGCCATCTCAGAGGTGTCTCTGTCTCAGGGCCTGAGGATGGGCAAACTAAGCAGGAAGCTAGAGCCCCCCGCAACATAGAAGTCAACCGTTGAAAACATGACTTGCTAACTACAGCCAGAAACAAACGGGAGGGGGGGGGGGGGGGGGAAAGGAAAGATCATTACTCTAATATGAGTTGACATTGCAGGCTGCCTCCTGTCCTCTCACAATGCCAAAATTCACATCTGTCTCTGTAGTGTGCTCCTCCACGGCACATGTGGGTGCTGCTAGCATGAAGGGACCCAGCAGCCTGGGAATGCTAAGAATATTCTTGCATAGCTTTCTTTCCCTGCCTTATTAAAATGCAGCACATGTTGTGTTCACTTTCTGTCTTACTCTGTGTTAAAACAAAAGAAACAAGCAAAACCCACGAGTTAATAATTCCCCCCCCCACCCCCCCTCCCTGCTCCAGCGATGGCAGTCACGGGTTGTTGATTGCTCTTCAATGCAAACATCACTCAGCAGGTTTTACTGATCTCCCTGGCTCTCTGCAGAGCCTCAGACACTTCACAATCTGCTCGAACCCCTCGCTGGATTTGCCCTTTTGCTGTTAGGTAGGTAGCTACAGACTTCCTTCAAGTGAATCTCCTAGAGAGATGCACACAGACCTTTTAAAGGTTAGGATGGATAGAGATTTCCCTAAGCTCGTATGGCTCTTTCCTGCCTTCCCAGACCAGCCTCTGAGCATTTGTACAGCTAGCTGAGTTTGAATAGGCTTTTCCAGTCCCAGTGGTATTGCATAGCCCAGCCCACAAAGTGATAGGATTAGTGCTGGTCTGGAGTGATCACTGCAGATTTCAGCAAGTCCCAGGCCAGAGCTGTCTGTAGTGCTTAGTGACGAGCCAAAAACTGTTGTAAACATTATTTACAGATTTACAGCATGATGAGCAGATTAAAAGCAGAGAAGCAGAAGGGTACTATGGCCACATCAGCATCTTCTGAGTAACTTAGGGGAACATTTTAAAGAGGCACAAGTCATCTTGCTGTCTCCAGCTACCAGCAATAATGTGTGAATCATTCTTCTTTAAAGTGCAGTTTTCACATAATCACCAATCAGAGGAACAAGAAACCCCACAAAAAATGAAAATAGAACCATCATTAGATTAATTACTGATAATGTAAGGTTTAGCAACTCCATATTAGACTGTAATATCCCAGCTCCAAACAGACCAAGAGTAACAACTTCTCATGAACCAAAATAGAAATAGGTCAGTCTCAACGTTTAGCATTCTTAAGAGGGTAAAAGTGCTGAAAGCTACATAATTACACAGAAAGTGGACATTTTTATTTTTTAATCAGTTCACACCATTGAACAAGCATCATCTGCACTGTGGAAACACTGAATTTTAGATCCCACCGACTTTTATAAAGCACATGCTCTTGACTCTTCTAAAAGAGGAGGCTGGGTCAGAGCCCATCCTCAGACCTCCTCTTTTCTTGCTCTGCCCCACCTTCAGAACAAAACCAAACACAAAACCACAACAAAACCGCTTGCCTTTATCCTTCACAGTGGGAAACAAATTGCTCCAAAGCCAATTTATGCAAAACCCTTAGCTCATTTCACACATTTTTCACATCCATCTCCTGCACGCCAGGTCTCTCCCACTTCAGGCCATGTGTAGGCCTCGACATGGAGCCTCTAGCCAGCCCACAGCACAGAGCGGCCTGGTCCGTCCTTTAACTCAGGGGCTTTGACAACACTTGTTAGTAACAAGGGGAAATTCTTCTTGCAGTTTTACTCAGTCTCTTCTTTGTTGTTGGTGGTGGGTTGTTGTTTTTAGGGAAAGAACCTCCCAGGCATGCTTCATTTGTGCCTTCAGTCCAGCTTATTTGCCAAAGGAGGTACCTTAGAGGTTCTTGTACTTCATCTGAGTCTCAGAATGCCGAGTCCTATTTGCCCTAATCGTTTTATCTGTTATGTATCTTTAAAACCAAGGGATATTTGCTTTTCCTTCAGGATTACTTTCAAGCCTGTTTTCCACTCTTACAGTGCCCAGGACAGATCTGAAGGCTGAAAAGCACTTACGGAGCAAATGTATCAGCCACGGGAGCAGAAAAGAGAGGGAGGGAAAACTCTTATTAAAACATGGCAATAGACTAGCACCACACTGGAGTCCTATTTTCTGGCTCTTCACACTGGGAAGAACAAAACCCTCGAGGAACTCGCCAAGAATTAGATCTGTATTTACAAAAGGGAGCATTTACACCAGGCACACAAAATGACTCACCCGGGGTTATGCAGGCAGGCAATCCCCCTCAGCACAGCTGCCAATTCTTAACTCTTGCGGCTTTCCAGCCGCTAAACAATATTCTTTCTCCCACCCCCGTGTAAGACATGAGCCAATTTTACTTTTATGAGACTAAATTACCTCTATTCATCTCCTGTCACGGTAAATGAGTTACTAGTGAACTCTCATTTCTCAAAATTTTATTCACCAAGTCTTGTCTTTATAATTCCATTTACCTGTACATGAAGAAATACATGCTGTTTATACAAGCATGAATAAATCAGGTGTGATTTCCTTTGCATTAAGTTGCTGTTTCTTTTACTGCAGGCAAAGAGATAAGCATAAGTAGTAGTAGAAGAAAGAAATGAATTAATCTTAAAAGTTTAAATATTATGGCTAATATTCCTTAAACGGGGAAAAAAAAAAAAAAAAACACAACATATTTTCAGTTTCAGCAGGCAGACTCAAAGAGATGCTGTCATGAGGTAACAGCCACAGCACACTTCTCAGCATTCAAGAGAAGGCTCAGGATGCCTCCTGCATCCTCACTTTTTCTCCCCATTTTGAGAGAAGCAGGAAAACTCTAAAGCCATACAGATTGCACACAACTGCCCATGGAGCTATCGAGTCTACACCACAAGAATGCAAGAATAACATTAAATAATTTAAAAAGGTGCAAACAAATACCCAAAGAGATACCAGGAAATACTTCTATTCATCCTTCACTTGTTGTAAATACTTTTTTTTTTTCCTTTTCTTTTTTAATGCATCCAACTGCACTGCAACATTTCAGACCTGCCTCTACCATACACTATGAGATGTGTCTACATGAAAAAGAGCATGGCCTGGCAATGCACCTGGAAGAAGGAGTGTGAAATTCTACCTAAAATTCATTTTTAAACTGCCGTTTAGTCAGCCTGTGTTAGTTTGTCCCTCTCCAAGGGCCTTCTAAACCCTGAGACTGATTTCAACAATTTTTTCCCCAAAGATGGAGCACTCAAGTCCCACTGACAATTATATGACCAAGTTCTTAGAAATACATAGGTACAAAAAGGGGAGGCTATGTATAGATAACTATAAATCATTGATCCTGCCAGAAAAATATTTTATAGTCAAATGCAACAGGTAGGCTATCACTGCCCAGTACTTTATGTGAGGAAAACCGTGATGACAAAAAGAAATGGATGTAGAAGATTCATAAAATAGGTGTCATTAATTACTGCATCCCTGAGCAAAATATTTACCCAACACGGTTAAAAATGTAACCTTGAGTCCAAAACCAGCTGACAGGATGCTCCAGTTAGCAGAAAAAATGAAGAATAATTTAAAAATAAGTAAGTCAGTTGGGAACTCAGCAAGATAGACATGGGCAGAGAGGGGAGGCAGCTGCACCCCATGGGAGCTTGGTTCTTTGGGGGTGGCAAGAAGAGGGTCAGGGCTGTGCTCTGCAAGGTTGTGTCTGGAGGGGAAGCAGCACCTTTGAGCAGAGATGCTCCTCTTTATGCTACAGAAGGGACGAGGAGCTATTTAGCATCTGTACACGCAACCTAGATATTTTCACCTGGTGGGAGTGCCCACAGTGTGCCAGCTCCTTTTCCAAGCCAGAGGGAGGGGCAATTCCTTCCATTAAGGGCTTATAATTTAAGGAAATAAAAATGAAATCTCAACTACTAAATAAGCACTTTGCATGTCTTTAAGAGTTTTGTCTTTCTGTATTGTGACCTTTTTCTGAGAGTAAGCTTTTTTTTTTTTTTCCTGGTAAGCTGGAAACTGTAGCCACATCAGCATTTCTGTAGCCAAGAATTAAGATAAATATCTTTATATGTATATATATTTAAAGGTATATACATATATCTTTTTGAGAACCATGTAAAGGAGATAAATATTTAATAATTTTCTCCTTCACTAAGCAGAAATAAGCAAGGCCTCGGGTTTGAGCTTTATTTTAGGGCAGGGATAAGAGGAAGAGAGGGGTCTGTTAGTAAAACAAATAAATAAATAAAAAACATCTACTACAGTTCAACCGATTTTGAATTCCCAAGTTTTTAATTAAAACATGGATCAAAGTAACAAAGAATGCCAATCAGTAAGCCTGCATTTTATCTGCAAACAGACAGCAACCAGCCCAGAGTTTTCCAAAACCCTCACACTCAGTAGCCCCACAAGGGACAGAGGGGAGCAGCACAGACCTACTCAGCCAGCTGGGCTGTCAAGTGGCTTTTATTTCCCCATGCAAAAGGTGTTGAGCAGACAGATGATGAGAAGATGGGGGAGGAGGGCAGACATCAGAGGAAACAGATTCATAAGAATAATTTAATTTAGAACATAAAATTAATCCAACAAAATAGAGGAACAGATGCGAAGGGAGTTGAAACTCCGTCTTGGATCATATCCCCTTAACTTTACTATACCCAGAATCTGAATGCAATCTTATTTATTCATAATATTGAAACCATATTAATTAAGCAATAAAATACTCCAGACAGCTTATTGTTAGGATTATTTACATAATGTGTGTACTAAATGGGGAGGAGGAGAAATTAGTGGCTTCATCCTAAGAGGTGACTAAACGCTGGAGGAAACAATTTCTGGCTTCCTCTAGCAGTTGGAGCACTTACCACAGACAGTTTTTTCAAAGAACTTTGCTAATTAAGAGATGTACTCATATGAGCAAATATTTGGTTATCTCGGTGTTGCTGTTATCTCCCCTGTGAAGCCGAGGAAACCAAGGCAAACAGAGAGTAATAAGGAGATCTGAAATATTTTTCCAGCTCTGACCCCATTAAGTAGGCTAAGTCAGTCATCTGCTTTAACCACAAGGTGATTACCACAGCTATGACAAACGGATACGAATCTGGATCAACCCTCTGAGGAGCATGCCAGGGAATATATTGCTTCTCCAAGTGGAAGAGGTGCCCTTCTCTGCTGTGCCATGCAACTGGCGCCTGACCTTGGGCAGATAACTAGATATCAAGGACCCTGCTTTTGCCTCCAAGGTAGCAGAGTCATGGTCTCATTGGTAGCCTGCTCCAGACCACTAGCCTCTGCAAACCAGGTTTGCCTGTTATTACAGAGCTATGGCATGCAGGACCTGGCTGAATTTTGCCTGTAATTTCTATTTGACAAGGTTTTTTGTTTTGTTTTTTAATTGAAAGCAGAAATGAAGGAGTTCAACAAATGCTTACCTGAATATTTGGATCAGCAGTCAACACGAAAGTCATTTTCATTGTCCATGCAAAGAGTTCTTTTTCTTTACACCTACTGCTTTATCTTCAAGTTCCAGGGAGGTAGATCCACAATTTCCTTCAGTGTGGATTACATTGAGACCTGCTTACCTTAAAGCTAGGTTCAGCTTTGAGGGCCATCATTCACCTCCTAAGTACTTAACAAGCACAGGTCAGGGCATCATGACCATGCATTCACTACTGAGACAGCTGTGTCTGTGCTCCAGGTGCCTTCACTATATCTTAGTTACTCTCTTTTGAAGCGAGGTCACAGAATCATCTAGGTCAGAAAAAGACTTTCAAGATCATCAATTCCAACCATCAACCTGACCTACCAAGTCCCATCACTAAACCATGACCCTTAGTGCCACAGTGAATGTGCGATTTTCACCTGAGCTTTTCTTTCTAGTTTTAGTCTTCCTATTCTGGTGTATAAGCCATTCCTGGCTGAGCAATGAGGATCAAGACCTACCTGTTGCCTAAGCAAGTACAGGAAGGAAGCTGAAATGTGATGTCTCACATGGGAATGGGCTCTCTGTTCATTGCAAAAAACAGCAGAACAATGCTTTGGAAAACTCAAGTTTTTATTAACTCTCATGTCTAATTTCACATAACTTTAGGTCTGAGTGAAAGTAAAACAATACACATAAATGGAAAAAAATAATATTTTAAACATTGCCCTCTTCCAAATATATAAATTTACCCTTATCTTGAGATTGGACATTGTAAAGTATTATAGCATTTCCCCCAATTCCTTAGTTTTGTTTTAAGAGAAAAGATTTTTTTTGTGTGTGTGTGTGTAGATATAAACACCTTGCACAAGGATAATCCAGACACATTGGATATATTATGGTAGTTAAGAGTGGAGATTTCATCATTCCTGCAGAGAAACTATTACTTTATCCATTGTACAGTCTAGACACATCTTTACTCTTGGAAAACTATTTTATTGATCTCCTTTCAGAGACTAATTGAAAGAAGAAGATTTCAAATGGCTGGTAAGAAAAGAATAAAAAAAGATTCAGCCACCAGGCCGTTACTGACAATATGCTAGGATGCTGCAATTATTCTGTCTAGTTTTGATACAGCAGCTCATAAAGATCCTCCTTTTTTGAATCATTTCCAAAGATTTGGTTTTTCTCTCTCAACCAAATGTTTTATATTGAAAACTGTGTTCTAAATTGTCCTCAGATAAAAATCTTGTCTATACATAAAGCAACAAAGGAAAGCTTTAGATTACTGTACTGAAGCCCAGAAAACCTACATTTGGTCAGTTACAAAAAGATGGCTCTCCGGGATGAATAGAAGACTTTCTGTCAAGAAGGGGATTGCTGATCTAACCCAGTTACCTGGGAGGTCCAAGTCTCAAATGCTATTTTAAATTGTGTCATTAGACAATAAGGAAATTGAATTATTCAGTGTGTCTAACCTAACCTCATTACAGTCTCCACTGGGAATAATTATTTCAAAATGTTTCTTTCTCTTCAGAACCTGAGGGCACAATTTTGGAGTCTTCCTGAGCTTGGCTCAGGAAATCACTTCCCTAAATCCTGAGGAGCTGCTCTGGCTCCTGGCACAGACTGATCCCACCTAAGAATTAATCTCATCTGCAGCAAAGAAATGGCTGCTGCTGCATTCATATCCATGCCCAGCCCCAGCCAATGCCATCACACCACAGCCCACAGCTGTGTCCCGTACGTCCCTTTCCATCACAAGGTGGGGGAATGCCACCTTTCAAGTCAGGGCAAGGTTACCACTACCAAATTGTTACAAAGCAAACCTGCTAAAGGCCAAGTATTTTCCTAGTTTCTATAGCCCTTTCCCCCAGAGGTGGAAGTGGGTGTCATTAAATGCAATTTACAGTTTTCTGTATGTTTTGGAGAAACACCCCACACGCTGCGCCCAACCTCTGGCAAAGGAAACTTTTCTAAAACAATTATTCATACAGGGCAGAACACCTCATTTGCAGCAAATGGTCCATCAGACATCTCTCTTTCAACATCTTGTCTAATTTGTGAAGATCAGAGTGTAATTAAGAAATGTGATATAAGGGAAATAAACAATATAAAGTTCCAGCAACAATGTTAACACAACTGCCGGCAATTACCAAACTGCTGTTAAGAGAGGTAGCTAAGAAGATTCTCTCAGTAATATTTCAGATTCTTTTTACAAGTATAAAGTAACATTCCAATGAAAATGTGTGCTGTGATTTCTGTCAGTCGTGTCTTGACCTGTCTAATACCACTTTCCTTTTTAATAGCATAAATTAGTCTGTTCAGAGCTGACCTTTGTCATCTCAAGGATTTTTAATGCCTTTATGAAAAGATAAGAGAGCTGACACCCAAAAGGAGTTGAGGTGGAAGATGCTCTCCTCTTTTACACTCAAAAGCACTGTCAGCTGAAAAAAGGCACTGAGGAAAAAAAAAAAAAAAAAAAAGTGATGATGCTAGAAACAGCTTCTAAAGGGTGACTGGAATCAAATTGAAGTGCGAGTCAAGTAGAAAAGGAGAAAAGGCAATCTTCTTCCTCCATTCTTCTGGGTCGTATTGGACTTCAGTGGGGTTAGGTGACCAAGCTCTTCTACTGTTTAAGCGTGGCAATAATTCTTCCACACCTAATAATCTTTAAAAGTTTCCAGAATATTACATCTTTGGCTCAGGAGTGTTCTTCTGCATTGTTCTTATCTAAAACCATGACTGATATGAAATAGGAATACACATTGGTCCTGTTTCCAAATCAGCTACTTAGCCTTCTGGAGACAATTCAGAACTGAAATAATATTTCCTGCGATTATCAGGCATAAAATAATTTCGTCTGTGCAAATAAAAAGATTGTGATTCATTTCCTGATTAGCCAAGAGAGCACAGCAAGACAAGATTAAGCTGACATAGAAGCAAAATCTAACATCTCATCTAAGTGAAGCGTAGAAGTACTAAACAAAATTAATGAGGAAAAAGTCATTTTTAAAACTGGCCCATTGTTTGTATGTTCTTTTCTTTTTAACTAAGCTTTTGTTGTAACACAAGCCATAAATAAATAATATTTCCACAGAGTTCCACCAAACACCATTTTGTATATCTGTTACCTCAGATTTAAAGCAACTTTCAAGCTACACCACTAATACATAACACAGGTCCATATCATGTCACCAACTTACAACAACATAAAACTAATAAACACAAAACTTTTTTTGTTTGTGTTTTAATCAATGTGCTCCAGAAACTTGGGTGTGCCATCTGAAAACCAAACTCATTCAAAACACAGGAGACAATCACAGGAGACATGGGAGACTATTTGTATTAATGTAGGAAATGGGCAAGGCTTCTTTTCAAAGCTAAGCTAACTTCTTTTAAAAAGCCAATTTTTGACACTCATTCAGGAAACCTTTTGTTAATAATTAGAACTCTAGATGGTCCTTCAATAATTCTACTTACCGTTTTTCTCTCCAAGAAGAAAGAACAGGGTTCATGAATAATGTTTTACACGTGCATATCCTTATAGCACACTACCAGTAGCCTAGTACCTTCATTTCACTTAGCTGGGAAGGTGAGGGAGATGTAAAGATTCTACCATTTTTCCAAATCTGGCTGTAGAAGTAGATCTGGCTTTGTTTTTAGGGTTTCGGAGGTTGGTAGCTTCTGTTTGTTTTTAGAAATCTTAGTCCCGCCCTCAGCACCATAAAATTCTGGCCAGTTCCAGTAGCACACCAAGCAATTTGCTATCTCAGTTTCTCCATGGGAGGGAAATAAAATCTGAAGCATTACAGGCCTCCTGGAAACACGTCTCCTTCCAGAGTCCTGCTCACTTCCTCTCTGCAATGTGTTGCACCAGAGATTCATCACTTCTTCCCCAAGTTCGAACTGGTATAGCCTCACTCCCATCTGCACTTGTTTACTTTTCCTTATGTTAATAAATGGCCTTTTCGTCAGAACAGGCAGCAATTTTATAGCATTTAATACATCAAAGATCCATGAGTGACGTCTTAGAGGCAAGTTTTGTCTCTGCACACGTACACTGCGTCCATGATTCATGATTTCAAACTTTGCCACCTAAGTCAAACAATAGGACAAAGTTAAAAAAAAATACCAAATCACACCAGGCAAACAGAAGTTATTTTGCCCTGTTGTGAAACAAACCAAAAAATATGTACATTTAATTAGAAGCAATTGTGTGTGAAATGTTTTACACCCCCTCAGCACTGCCGTAGCCACTGCAATATGGGCGGGTGAGCTCCAGCAGCGCTGTACTGCCACCCGCTGTCCTGAGCTCTCCTAAACATCAGCAATTAATACTGGGACTATATTAACTTCCCTTCAGTCTGGGGATCTCTGAAGGTTAAAATCTACATCACACAAGCAGCCAATGAGTTATAAGAGCATAAGAGAGATCCTGGCTTGCTTCCCAAGCAGAGTAGGCCTTGTGAGCACCCTGTGCTAGCCATAGCATGGTGGTTACTCACAGCACCGTTTGGGAAGGGAAGCCCTTGGCAAGTGTCTTGGCTAGGAGGAAAGGTCTCGGTGAAGCAGCTTGTATGTACCTGCAGCTGCACATGGCACCTCGAGAAAGGAGCAAAACCCAAAGGTCTGTTCCCAAAGGTCACCAGGTCTGATTTATCAGTCTGCATTTACTCTTTAGAAACACATAAAGTATGATTCTGTGATTGTTACATATGTAGGTTTCCTGCTTTTCAGGGCACGTTAATTCAGTATTACTCATGTCTGAAACAACTGGAGGAATGTGCTTTCCTATGCACATCCCAAAAAGACCCAAAGGGCCTTTCAAGTCTTGCTTATGTAAAGAGGCCCAAAGTCTTCTACATCACACTGATAGGCACTCACTGGCCCAGGATATTTTCTCTGAAGGTAGGAACTGGAATTATTTTGTCCACACAATCTTTTTCTAAGGCTGGACTTCTTTACACATTTCAGTTGAACATTTGTCACTTTATCAAAGATGGAAGAGCACTTACTGTAACCAGAGCACAGAATAATGAATGACAGAGACCCTCAGAGGAGTGATACCTTGCCAGTCAAGTAGAATACAGCATCTGCCTAAACAACTTCAGCCTCACAGGCCAAAGTGAACCTGGCTATAGTCCCTCACCTCAGTGCAAGTGACAGGTCCAGGCCCACATTCAGACAGGTCCCATCAAGAGATCAAGAGTTATGACATAAGGACTCTTAATGAATTCTGAGCAGTAATTAGTTCGCATTTTTCTAGCCTAGCTATACAACAGTGAAGGAAAGAGACATGGAGCTGATGACACGGGAGACCTGCACAGAACATGGACAGCCCAGAAGTGTCCTCGGTCTGTTATTCTCAGCTGTCCATAAGAACTGCCAATTTTGTTCTTGAGGACTTCTGTCCGCTCTGAAAGGAAGACAAAGCAGAATGTGAAGCTGAAAACGTGGATAAATGCCAGTAACACCTTTTCCTTTCTTTGCTTTTTCAACAGGAAGGGGAAAATGTAGACTTTAATCTGCTAAAATGAGCTGGAGTTCAGAGAAAGCAGGCTATTTCTCAAGAGGTTGCCAAGCATTAACAATATTCTACCGTACAGCAGCGAGCTTACATTGAAAGGATTTCACACAGTGCTAGCAGTACACCAACATTTTTTTTAAGCCATTAGGCACACTTGAAATACAGCTGGGTCTTCAGGGTGAGGCAAAGTCATTCCAGGGCAGGTGGATATTTCTAGATGGCTTTGCACCATCTTGCTCACCCTTCAGCTTTCTGCTGTTTCTGTTCATTTGTAGATCATTTCCCCCACAGCACTGTTTTGCCTTACACTGTTTGGAAGTCAGAAGTGCCCTTTTGCACTCATTAAGCTCTCAGTAAAAGTTGCTGTAAGTGTAAAACAAGTCAGGATGTCAAAGTGTCTGGCAAGAAAAGCAAGCACAAAGCACAGAAAGAGCACAAGGAAAACACAAGGGCATGTGTCAGCCCCTCCTTCTCAGGGCAGGGGAGAGTTCGTAAATATGCCAGGGGTCACTACACAACTGCTAATGCCAAACACCCCTCGGCGGGCTGCTCAGCTCTGTCTGGGCGAGCAGTGGAAGGGAAGGATAGAATAGCAGACATTCCTCTTTTTTTACTGTTACAGCTCGCAGACATGCCAAGCAGAGGGATAAAAACACTGTCATTTTCAATTTCGGAAGGTCACTTCTGCTGATGCTTGTGGCTTTATCACAAGCCCTAAGAGCCAAAGCAGAGCAGCAGAAGTTGTGTGCACACATGCATGTACCTGCGTAAGCGGGCAAATGTAAGACCTCCTAAATAAAGGCGTGCTAGCTGTGAGGGGACTTGTGAGGCTGAAGAGACACCACAGAAACTGTAATAGGTGTGAATCCATTCGGAGACCTTAGAATCACTGTCCCTAGAAACCCCCCATGAGATGTGAGTAATGCGTGTATTCACATGAATCCCCACTGGTACATATAATTTACTGCAGAAGAGAATCAGCAATTTCACTTACATCAATGACAGCCTTCTTCCTAGAGGAAAAAAGCACCCTTGTGTAAAAATAGCCTCTATTCATTGACCCTAAGAAAGAAGGCAAGCATTGCTTTTCTTCTCCTGTTGCACAATAGCAGCTTCAAAATAGCTCTCAGAAGACAAGAACTTTCCTAACCCTCTGACTCAGAGCTGCTCCTTCATTTCTTCTTCTTGCAAATATATTCATTTTCCAAATTAAACCAAAAAGTATACCACCAGCATAAAGACAGCCTCTTGACCTTACACTCCTTCCCCTCCACCTCTCAACACAAGCCTGCCTGAGCCTCTGCTGTTCTCGAATATGTCTTACTGGAGACTAAACTGAAGGAAATTTCACCCTGCTTACCTCCTATACGCAACCAGTATCTTAACTCCATTTTTCTATCACACTTGCTATCTAATTTTCTCCAGATGGGCTTTCAGCCTTTTCAGCCCCAAAATCCCTCCTGAATTTCAGATGGCATCTTCCTTAGCAAAGCTTCTATTGTACTTTACCTTATTTTGTCCTGTCTCAATTATTTCATTCAATTATCTCATAATTCACAAATCTTCACATGTCTGGTCAAGGCAATTGAATAAATTGCTCCCCGTGGTTCAAAAATCTGTTCACGATGCCCTTGTATTTTCTGTGAGCATATAAAAAATGCACACATTTACAAACCTTGTACTTTTAGCATCTGCAACATCTGTAGCACTAAGCACTCCATCTGCACTGTGCACTGTGTGAAAGATCCCTGTCTGCTCTGCCCTAAAGCTACTGCCTGAGTCTTACGGAGTGCCTCTTACTGCTGACGAAGGTGACAGAGACACATGGGCGTGAGGAGCAGTTCACTACAGGAGATACACATACAGCCCACAGATGCTGAAATAAGAAGGGCATTGCTCTATCTAACCAACTAAGGGCTAAGGGAGCCCTTTAATCACCAGTACTCGCAAGGCATTAAGCACCCATATGGCTTCAATCTGGAAATGTGATGTTTCCCTCTCTCTTGACCTGCCATCCCATACTTTGTTGTTGCTTGGAGGGTATCTGTCAGTGGCTGTAGCTCCTAAGACTGTTTCAGGACTTCAATTTTCTCCTAGCAGTCAGTGCTAGCTGGCAGAGAAGGTAAGAGCCTGACAGCCTTCTGCTAGTACTAAAGCACCATCTAATGCACCTGCTATCAGAGGTAATTTTACGGAGAAGCCCAGAGATAATTTTTCAATTTGCTGTCTAGTGAATCAATTGCAGCTTAGTAATCAAGACAATGGCTGTAAAATGCAATGCGTGGAGTGTGTAAGTGGAGTGATGGCTTCACGCTGCAAATCTGAATCAGAGCAGAGTAATGGTATTTTCCCTCAAGCCTATGGAAAGCCCAGAAGGACATCTGAATTTAAATGGAGAGAAGCAAATTATGGCTGCTGATACTCTTAAAGGTTCCTCTTACTTCTGAAGAAACCAGCAGGGAAATTGGTGTAGGCAAGCTTCAGAAAAAGCAGCGTGCTGTGGAAAGCCATAGGTGAGATTACACCCTTCCTAAAGGAGGACTGAAGGAAAAGGTAGAACTGATGCAAACTGGGCAACGTCTCCAGTTCACAGAGATCACTGCTGCTCTTCACTTTAAAAAAAAAAAAAAACAAAAAAAAAAAAACTCCTTAGAGGTGACTCTGTCCTTGTCATTTCAGTCTCATGGGAACAGTTTGTAACAAGGTTCCAGATGGATTTTTGTTCTGATTTTTGATGTATATTTGATTGAGGAGGCAGGAAAAATAGGAGAACTATAACAAGAAAAGAAAAAAAGGCTGGGTACCCAAAACTGTGACCTTAAAATGAAACTTGTAAAAGACCATTTGCAAGGCCTCAAAGCTTGGCGGATCAAAACATTGCAATTTCACATAAAATCAGAAGAAAGGCTCTATACATTGCAATTCTAGAGATGGAGAGGTCCTCACTCGTATCGTTATTTTTAATTCATTAATCATTTATGTTTTTAAGTTTACAGTCAAAAAAATAGTTTCCTTTATTCTGAATTACATGGGTAGGATAGAAAAATAAGTGTCTTTCTGAAGAAGGGATAATACATGAAATTACATGTATTTCTAGAGAAAGTACAAGTAGTGGAAAATAGTTCCCCTAGTGAGAATAACTTCTCCCAGAGGCAAAGACCGTGCCACTACAGGGAAAACAAGGAAACCAACCGATCAACCAAAAAAACATGTAATTTTTCACTGTTTGTACAGGTTTATCCTCTGGGCTTGGGCAACACAAGTCATCATTGAAAAAGGAGCAATGCAGAGCAGAGACTGGTAGGAGAAAAAGAAATGACAATGTGACAACAAGCTACACTAGGATTATGCTTGAGATGTTTTACATAAGGATTTTTAAATGCCAAGCAGTTATAAAAGCACAAGAAAAAGAATAGAAGCAAAAAAAAAAAAAAAAAAGCTAGTTTCTAGCCGGCCTGGAAGCTGGCATCATTGTATCTTGTATGGAACCTGTAAGAGATGGTCTCTGTCTCACACAAGTTAGAGTCTACATGGAAAAGACAGAACGGGAGCAATGTTACAAGTCCTAACTGGGGAAAAAAAAATAAAATAATAATAATAATAAAAAAAATTGTTTAACCTGTTTAATTTGTCTGTAGTGACACAGGAAGGTTAGGCCAAGTGAACAGCTCTCTGACCAGTGTCTTAGCCACAAGCCTAGGCTTCCTTTTAGCCCCGAAAGGAGGCTAAATATCTAAAGGATGCTTAAATATTTTTCTTTTATGCCACTGAAATGAAGTTGAAGAATTATTGGCAATTTCTTATAGAACAGTGTAAAAATCAGCAAACCACGATAGATGTAGGTAATGCTACAGTTATACACAACTTAATTTGCCCATGAACATTTGCAGGAAAGAAACCAGATGTTTCACAGCTTCGGACAGATGCACCATTTTTAGAGGCAATAATTTAAATTCACTGTCAGAATAAGTGTACTTGCACTTTAGCCTGGTAATTTATCTGTCTGGGAAAACAGCTTACGCATATGGAGCCCTGCCTACTTTGTTATCAAATGCTTAGTAGAATTGACACTGCAGGCTGTTAAAGTCCAGTTCATGAACACACAAGATCAAGAAAAATAGTTTGGAGATTTTTCTTGTTTTGTTAGTACATTGATTTGTAGAACAGCTTTTAAATTTAGGTCTCTCTTCTAAGAGAAAAAGTAATAATATTTGACCTCTTTAAAAATATCAATAGATTGGGATTGATGGAGCTATATTAGTATTGGTTATTCACTTCAGGTAGATAAACCTGAAGATGAGCTGTGCATCCAATTTCAACATTTTGTTGTTGTTTTTTTTTTTTAATCATTTGTACAGAAGCATGTGGGCCATCCATTTTTTCTAAGCCCCAGGCCTAAATACATGTCTATGGCTTTGACTTCCAGCTTTGTTGGACAATGCTACCAGGCAGTTACATTAAATATCTTAACATGGTGCTGGCCAGTATTTCCCAATTTTAATTTTTTAAAGGGACAAGTTAAGTTTGTCACAGAGCTTTAGCTGTAATAGAATTTGGAGATATTCAAGGATGTTATTTTGGAGTTTTCACCAGGGTTGAAATACTTTCCATACCGAGTCATTAGCTCTGGCCAATGCCATGTAGTCCACAGCACTTCTATGTTTTCAGAGACAGGAATCACACCTGTAACTGGCTCCCAACAAAGAGACTGAAAATAAAAAGAGCACTTATACTGCAGGCTCTTTATGGTAAAAGGCTTTCACAAATTAATAAAAGCATTTATGTTCCCACAAAGGTTGTTTCCTGAGTCTCCCAAGACCTCCATTGTCTCACAGCCACTGTCTGCACCATGAGAAGTGCTAGTGCAGGGACTTGAGTGAGAAAATACATGTGGCAGACTCAAGCTGGGAATAATCAGTAGCACTTAAAATAGCCACAAACAGAAAGGGGGGGGGGGGGGGGCGGGGGGGAGAAGGCAAGATTGTGTGGGATAGCGATTCAGACCTGTGCATGAGAGATCATGAGTCAGCTCTGATCTAGCATTCCAGTATTTGTCCTCCAGGCCAGCCTAGCCTGTGCTTATTCACTTACAATACTTAAAACTCTGAGTTCATACCTTTTCTCTGCAGCAGGGATATGGACCTCAGCCTCTCACATCACAGGGAATGTCACCCTGTTGCTCCTGTTTATCCCTCTCTCATTCTCTTCCTTTATAAAGCTCAGCAATACGTACTGAGCCATACAGTTTGCTTACTTCATTCATATAAATCCATAAATGCAGAAGGCAGCTATCATCTGCTGAATGAGTTCACAGGATCTAGGAAAATCCTTTGGTAGGTCTCCTATACCATCAGATAATGCTTTGGCCATTGCCATATTTGCTGCAGTGAATCCTCGTTCGCTCTTCCTGTGCTTTGAGAGAGACAAGCCAGCCTTCTCTCCAAGATTTTGTAGCTGGGATTTATATGGGGAATTGGTATCCATTTATCTTTGGCATTTTCTGATGCTCTGCCTATCTGACTCTGACTCCAGTGGTATCCAACAATCCCTTTCTTAATTACCTAACCACCGTGCATTACCTGGAAAGCTCAGAAATCCAGCTCCAGGTTGACCATTCCTTTGTGTCACTGAGGCAAGAGCAGCTCTTGAACAGCTTGGATTATCTGAGCAACATCCCACCAGTCCTATTAGCACAGCAACTGCAATCTGGTTGTTTACCAATACTTCAGTTTTATCCGTGGAAATTAAGTTGGAGCACCCTATAGAGAAGATGCTGTTAAAAATGCACCTAGTTTGGAGTACAGGTGACTGACCTGCACAGTACCCATTCGATATTTCTGGATGTTTAGCCTGATTAGATTTCACCAGGAGGACTAATTAATATTGTATTGGGCCATGTTTTTCACTGTGTCAATTTTTAACAGAAAGATTAAAATAAAATGCTTTCCTTGCTAGCATGTTTACTTTGCATTTTAAACAGAACTGCAAGCTGTGCTGCATGTAAAGTAACCGTGCAGATTATTTTGCACTGTGCTTGGTCAAGGTAAGAACCTCTAGAGCAAAATTTTCAGGTACTTCTGTGCAGTAGCTTCATGGTCTTTAGTGAAGACCAAATGTTCTTCTTTGCCAAGACTCCTTTCAGGAAATAACCTGGACTTCAGGGACCCCTCTGGTTTCCACAGAGGAATTTCCACAAATCTTTAAAGAGAAGACAATGGCATAAGAGCTGGAGTAAAGTTAATTCCTCCATAAAGATTCAGCTTCAGTGCAAAAGAGATAATAAATGGTGGATAAGAACTCAGAAAAACATAGCCAAAGAGATCTCTAAATAGAAAGATTGGCTGATAAGGAAGGCACACATTATGCAAACTCTTTTCAGCATATTTTTTTTAAAGAGATACAAGAATCAAAAGATTAAAAAGTCATTCAGCACTTCACTCCTCATCTGCAGAACAATACTTCAAAGAAGGCAAGAGTAAAGCACAAAGCACAGCAATGATCTAGCTTGACATTTTCTGAACAGCAGCACCCACAAAACATCCTCCAGGTACTTTCAAAGTTAGAGCGATTATTCAGCTCTGGGGTCCCCAGCACAAGAAGGACAGAGGAGGGCCACAGACATGATCAAGGGGCTGGAGCACTTCTCCTGTGAAGGCAGGAAGTTGGGGTCATTCAGCCTGTAGAAGAGAAGGCTCTGGGGAGACCTTAGAGAGGCCTTACAGGACCTAAAGGGGTCTACAGGAAAACTGGGGAGGAACACTTTCTCAGGGAGTGTAGGGATAGGACAAGGAGTAGTAGCTTTAAACTAAAAGATGAGAGATTTAGATTAAATATAAAGAAGAAATCCTTCATTCAGAGGGTGGTGAGGCCCTGGCACAGGTTGCCCAGAGAAGCTGTGGATGCCCTATCCCTGGAGGTGTTCAAGGCCAGCCTGGATGGGGTTTTGGGCAACCTGGTCTGGTGGGAGGTGTCCCTGACATCCCTGATGGCAGGGGGTTGGAACTGGGTGGTCTTTAAGGTCCCTTCCAACCCAAACTTTTCTGTGATTTAAGAGAACAACAAACAAACAAACAAACAACAACAAAAAACACCACAGCAACACATCGCTGCAGTTTTGTATGTGAGTTGCTAAAGGAGGGAGCAAGGCAAGTACAGTTTTTCCTTTGGTACCCATATTATTCTGGGTATGAGCACTGTTTACCTTGGAGTACTTGATGTCTGAAAAGGCAGCAGCCATAAACAATCATTTCTCAACAGACAAGACTTCAAACTCCTGGCAGCGTCACACTAGAAGGGGGATTTGCCATAACAAATGGCATCCACAATGCACTTGCTTATACGAATAACTCATGGATCTGTCTGTAGGCTGCCTGTATCCAGTGTGCTGTCCTAAATCACGTCACAGAATACTGAACTTTTAAACTGATGAATACAATCTTAGTCAGCACCCAGTAATTTCAGTCCCATCCTTCATCTTACCCCTCAAGGCAATTTGTCAGGGTTAGATCCACAAATGTGAAAAAATTATAAATCCTTGTTTCTCACTTTCCACAGAAGTACCTAATCACCATTGTAGGAGGATGCGTGTAAAGACATGGTCCATTATTCCTGTTCAAGCTACGTTAATGTATAATAAAGGGAAAGCAAGATTAATTGAGCCAGAAGAGTACGAAAGCATATGACTCTACATTAACTATAAGCTACATTTATAGTCTGTTTGGGGGAAGAATTCATTCTCTTTAACTTCTCCAGTAATCATTTAGTTTCAAGACAGAAATGTCATCATAGCAAGAGCCAGAAGGTAGAGCACCATGCTGCAGGTGCATCACGTCATGGCTATACACACTAGGCAACAGCTAGTTTATTACTGCAGTCAGCTCCAGCTTGTCTCTGGTCTTCTAAAAGAGTGCTCTGACCAGGGATGATGCCTACTCCTGCACAAAACCTGCACAAACCCCTAAATAGTGCCAGAGCCTTTTCTCTGGCCCTGATACCAACTGCTATGGGCCAGCTCATCCTTTGCATTAAACCTCTTTACCTCCAGAATAGCTGTGCCACGTTCAGACTCCATATTGGGAACAGCTGGCCTGTGCTGGAAGAGCACATTTGGACCCACCCAAGGAGCCAGGAACCACATTAAAAATTTAATGTCACAGTTATTCAAGTTGCAAGCATCATTCAGTTTGCTGGTACAGACACAATTTATGAATCCTGTTCACTTAATCGTCTGCCATTCAGCTACAAAGCAGCACTGAGCGATTCAGCACCACCTGCAGTGAGGCATGCAAACACATGCTTCTGAGCTGTTGGAAGACTAAGTTCTTATTTTTTTTTACTTATTTCCACTGCTGAGCAACAACCCAAAAAAACATTGTAAAGGATCCTTACTGAGTCATTTGTGGTATTTATGTCTCTTTTTGGAGTGATTAGTAGAAATATACCTGGTTTGGCAGCTATAGACATCAACATAATTACTTAGCTTGTCCATGCAGCTCTTAATGTTTTTTTGTTTGTTTGTTTGTTTTCCCTTTGTTAGTTAGCTATCCAGAGCCTACTGGATATAAGCAAAAGATTACAGGCAAACATTATATTAAATTTGGTTGCTGGCAAATGTGTAAAGAAGACAGAGCAGGGTCTGAAAATGGGATTCCCTCTCGCCCATGCCAAACACTGAAAAGCACACACTGTGTGAAAGCTTGTCAGAGGGGATTCAGGAGCACTCAACCCACACACTCTTTTCTATTTTGTATCATTCTTCACAATCAGGCTTCAAAATTAAAAGGCAAATGGTACATAATGGGTCACACAAAGAGGATTTAGTTGGTGGAATTCACCCTCAAAGCAGGGATCCAGCAAACGAACTTTCAGCTGCAACTATTTCCTCTCTCTGTACTCTTCCTTACTCCTCTACCTGCAAGGAAATAGCTGACCAAAGATCACAGGAACAAACTACTTTGTTATTATCACATACAGAGCACGGGCTTTGCAGCAGTATATAAACCACTCTGATTGCAAGGGCTAGCAGCCATCACCAATTCTTACCATCACCAGTACCTTTGGGGTTTCTGAGATAATGGTGTTCAGTTTTAATTAAAAGCCAAATGCTCTAGAGAAACAACCACAGAAAGTCCAGCATGTCATAATTTCTACCTCAGAGAACCATTTCCAATTGCCTCAGATCCCCCTGCCCCAAGATTAGCTACTATACATTTACACCACCAATGTTTCAGAGGAAAAAAAAATAATAAAATAATAATAATAATAATAATTTGATTTTGATGAAGATACAGTCAATTAAAAAAAAAAAAAAAAAAGCCAGCGAAGTGGTTGGAAGTTACTTCAGCCTTCACCAAGACAACAGAAGACGTCTTCATAAAACAAAGCAGTAGACATCCTTGTTTTTATAACCTACTTAGGGACTCTTGACTCCTGAAGCACACCCTCTCTGCAAGGTGTCGGCTTGTTGCAGTCACTTCCCTATTGATCTGTCTGCCACATCTCTGGAAAGGTCAAGAGGGATGAGGGCCCTTTCCAGTGCTCTTTCAAAGCACTTCATTCCCTTGCAGAAAGGGCGAAAGCTCTCAGGTGACAGGCTAATTAATTCAGTCTTTTCAGCTGTGCAGAACGGTGACATTTATAATTTATTCTGAAAGGAAAATAAATATAATTTAATCCTGTTAAATACATCACCACATCCCTTACCAAAATTTGGTAATACACTGTTTTATTCAGATGACACTTCAGATGTTAGTGTAAGATTAACACTTTGTACACATTTGTATTCTGTGCTTGCTCCTTTTAAAGATGGCTCAGATAAAAATAACATATATATTGAAAAAAAAAATACAGCATTTCACAGCAGGAGCTGCAAACTTGTAGGCAGTGCTTTTGTAAATTATTATTTTAGGACTGTTATTGTAGTATTTTCCATAAGACAATGTTTTTAATTTCTGACCTTGATACTGCAGCTTCAGAACCGGCACAGTTACTTAATTGTCAGTCATGATGTAGGTTTAGTTTTTTTTCTATAAAGATACAAGTTCTTTGTGTGTTCAGAAAAAGAACTGAGATTTTCCTTCAGGAAATTTGATGGTCATCCTCACAATTAGGAAATATATATAACATCACGAGTACTGCAGAGCAGTTTGGTAAAACTTAGGAAAACTTTCAATGAAGTAACATTTAGAATAATTTCTATAGATGTCCAGAGTTTATACTAAATGCAAACAAGCCAAATGCTTCTGTCGTTGTTTTACTCAGAAGCCTCATATCCTAAGACTTAAAAGACACGTGGAAAAGTACTCAGATGAGAGCACTGAAGCTCTGACAGGGTGCAGCAGAATAAACCAAAGTTATGCCTTTGCTTTCCTTAGATGCAGAAACACACAACAGATCTCACTGCCTCAATAGCAGGACGGGACTCTTGTATTAGCATGAAGTGGGCAAGGATGACTCAACTATTTAAACCATTTTTCTATTTCAGATGCAGTCTGTCCTTCAGATAAAGGGATTCCTGCAGACAGTCTGTCTTGTGTCAAAACCAGCAACCAGAGCAATTTTTCAACTGAAGGTAACCTTTCCCTTAGCCCAAAGCAGAATATAACCATTTACTATGCAGCTCCTCGCAGCAGAAGGCCATGACAGCCATGTAGACTGGTGCAAACAGTTCTCGAGTCTACGTCTTCCTGATAATAAATACCTTTCACCTCTTTCGGTGTCTCAAGATGTCCTAGAACCTTTGGAGAAATAATAACCTTTTAATATTAATGGCATTTTAAAAAAATGGGAGTGATTTACTGTAGTTTTTCAGCAAACCGCTTTGTTCTTATTCCTAGAAATACAATGCCATTTCCAGTCTTATGTTCCAAAGTTTTCTGCTATTGCCTTCTGCTGTCCCCATAGCCATAACTCATTTTAACAGCTGATCAAGCCAACCAAGGCCTAGATGACTTCTAAGCTCCATTACTCCTGCTGGCGAGCTATCCCAGAACTTTAATGCTGTGGTGGCTTGTAACTTTCTTCAGTGTTTACTAACCTCATACTAAGTTGTTTTGAAACTAGCATCATATCCTGTACCTTAGAGTCTTGATGTTTACTGACTTGATGTACTTAAAATGGCTAAACATTTTTCTTGTCAATCTTCAACTTCTTAAACTAAACAAGTCAAGTTCTTTCAAGCAAACCAGCTCTCCATTCTCTCCACTCCTGAATGGTTATAAAGGCGTGTGATGGTTTTACTCTGCCGGGCTGCCACAACTGCTGTCTCTCTCCCCCTTCTCAAAGGGAAGGGGGAAGAAAATACTATGAAAAGGGCTCAAGAGCTGAGATAAGGACAGGGAGATAATTCAACAATTATCATCACGGGAAAAACAGACTCAGTGGAGGGAGACTAATGAAGTGCATTGCCTATCACTAGCAGATTAGAACAGTGAGAAACTAGAAGCAAACTAAAAACACCTTCCTCTCCCCATCCACCTTCTTCCACCTCCTCCCCCTCTAGCAGAGCAGGGGAACGGGGAATGGGTGCTGCGGTCAGTCCCTGACACTTCATCTCCACTGCCCCTTCATGGTCACTCTCTGCCCCTGCTCCCCGTGGGGTCCCTCCCACTGGATGCCGTCCTTCCCCAGCTGAGCCTGCGGGGGCTGCCCACAGGCAGCAGCTCCTCAAGCACTGCTCCCACAGGACTCCATCCCACGGGGTCCATCCATCCCCCAGGAGCAAACTGCTCCAGCACGGGTCCCCCACAGGTGGGCAGCAGCTCCCCCAGAGACCCTGCTCCTGCGTGGGCTCCTTTCCAACCCAAACCATTCTGTGATTCTATGACCCCTCATTCTCTTTATTTGCTACTTCTTCAAAGCAAGTCAGCTACAGCAACTGTTGACCAGCTGTCAACATTAGCTGTTTACAGTTTAGGTTTAATCACTTTTACCTAGTTCGTCTCTGCCCCCTTCTTTTTATCCAGAATGTCCTGCAACTATTTTCAAACAAAATACTTCCAAATACCCTCAGCTGCAAAGCCTACATCTTCACATCAACACAACTCTCAAATAGTGTGCAAATTATTACCAAATCAAGCAAAACCCACATAGATAAATGAGTTTACCCTCTAGAAAACATAATTACCTCTTCAGCAGAAACTAGTATCGTCTAAACATCCTTATTTACTGCTTTCTATTCCTTTGTCACCTCAGTAACCACCAGCTGTTCAGCTTTTAAAGCTTTTCCCTCAGCTGGCTCTGCCCCATTTACCCTCTGCAGTTAGCTCTGAGCTATAATCAAAAGTAGGAAGTCTTATAATGTCAGCTGCAAGGTTATTAGTTTATTCATAACACAGCTCCCAGACGGGAACTAAATTGCAATGAAACCCACCATCATGCAACAAATGAGCAAATTCTCTTCACCCAAAGAAACCAGGATGGCTCTTTCCTCATCGGGGACAAGCCTCAGACTCCCAGGCTCACTTACAACTTGTCTGCTGCACACACTGGCCCAGCCAGGAAGCAGAAGAAGGCAACGATCAGCCATGCAAGCCCAGTCCACTCGGAGGCCCACAGAGCCAGCAGGGCTGCCAGGAGACCACCCGAGGAGGTTGCAGGGAGCTGCTGGTGGGACAGGGCTGGAGGTGGCTCTAGTGGAATAAGACATGGCTGCACACAACATAATGGGACACTACAGGGAGCTATGTGGGAGATGTGTGAGGAACAGATGCACTTCACAGGGAATTGGGAGAGGAGTAATGAAGACATTTTGTGGAGTATGATTTTGTAAAGCCAACAGCCACATAGGTTGTTATCGTTACCAGTATTACCATAATTGTCACTACTTCTTCCTAAACTTGCAAGTCAGATGACATTTCAGGCTTTTTCTTCCTTCCTTTTCTCCTTTTCCCTTGCCAAGTACTATCATGTTAAAGGAAAGAGCTAACTCTTCCAAGAGACTCACCTTTCACAAATGAGCTGATAATCTTTTATTCCCTATGTCTCTCACTTCTCATGCACAAATGGCACCTGATCATAAAGGAAGTAAAGGAAAATTTTACTTGATTTCCCTGGCAATTTTTAATGACAGCTTCCCTGAAGAAAAGCAAGTGGGGTGAAACAGAAGCCCAGAGAGACCATGCATCTTAGTCCAGCCTAAGATTCCCTGGAGGAAGAGCTTCCAGCTCCAGAATAAGACTAGTGCCAGTTTTGGGAAAGTCCTGCCACCTATTGCTTGCAAAGAGAAATTATTTCAATTGAAAGTACAGAAGTCTGCAAAGCCTGATATTTTCTAGAGACTTTCTATCCTAAGCTGCAAGTGGTGGCAGACATATTCTGATAGGCTTCAGCTTTAAGCTGCCTTTATACCTTCCACCTCTAACACTCAGGCCTACAGCACACTTTAATGCTATTTTAGCTGATGACTTGTTAATTGATGTTCCTGTGTTTGACAGATAGACTCTTCTCTAAGTATTTTTTCCTATATGAAAGAAAATTCACTGAACTTTCCTTCAGGAAAAAGAGAACACAGACAAAACCTGAACCTTTGAGCTAAGTGAAGCTGAATTTCCAAAACACATATGTTAGGCTTATGGCAGATGTAGGAAACTGACCCAAATCACAAATTAAAACTTTCTGATCTCAGAAAATAGGTAACTCAAAAGGTCAGCTTTAGTCACTAAGAAGTGTAATACAGTACATAAGGTATTTCCTCATATTTTTCTTCTATTGATAGATTGTCACAGTGCACTCTGAAGTGTACCAGTAATTTAAGAAACAAGCAAAGTAAAGTTTATTTCAGTATTTGTTTTGGTTATATTCTTTACTAATACAACCTGGGGGGAATGGTTTGCACTATCCTTTCTCCAGATAAAATTTAAATGCACTATAATAATAAAAATTAACTTACTAGCGGAGTTTTATAGAAGACCATTTTTATAGCTATATCTTTGTATGAATTCTGAATCTGTTCATCATTAGTCAAATCACACAATGCATAATAAGAGCTTTTAAAAGACATGAAGTCAAAAGTCTCAGACCATTTTAATTAACTAAACCTCATAACATACTTGTCACCCAGGTATTACTGACCTTCTAGCCTGAACACCTAATATTAAATCCTAAAAAGAAGTTAAGCGCCTTGTTCAAGGTCCCACAGTAGATAATAGCATAGCCAAAAATAGAGCTCCATGATTTCCTGATGCTGAAAAGAAGTGTGTGCACAGTTGTGTATCTGAGGATTATAAAGTTCCCCCTTCTCCTGAACAGGAAAGGGAGAGAACAAATGCTAACAAGATTACCTACAGCTCCCTAATGAACAGAAGCACTCCTGGATTCCCTGATGTGCCTTACAACAAATTCTTGACCAATGAATTCTACCCCAACTTATGACAAAATATAGACAAATCATTGAAACTGGATTGATAGTGGCTGCAATTTCTGACCTTGAACTCAGCACAGAAACAGTTTCTTATTATGTGAACTTTAGGATTGCTGTGTTAGGCATTTTTTGGGGAAAAAAAAGCTTTCAAAATTTAACCACTCAACTATGCACCATCTGCATAAGTAACAATCTCCATTTGTCAGAAGAAATTAAGACATTGCTTTTTGTGTGACTGCAAAAACAAGCTGGCAGCTCACTGAATGATTACTCTATAGTAATTTGATACACTTCATCTGATCACTGTTATATTGTACTTTTATTATGCTTGTTGATTCTTTAAGTACTCTAAATTGGGCTAAAGAGCATAAACTATAATATGTAGAAAGCAAACTATTATTTCAATCATCTTGTATGTTTCTCAGTTTGAGCAAAGTGTTTACAAAACATTTAAAATCTCAGTCTAGACCCTCTGTTTCTTCAAATCAGTGTTGCTCCTTTGTCTTCAATGGAGAAAGAATGACTAACTGTCCTCGAGGATCAGACTTACAGAGGTCTGAAAATTAAAGGAGATTTTTATGGCAGATCTTATCAAGTACAGAGATTTTTAGCTTGTAAATGTGCTCTATTAGAGGAGCTAGAGCTAATACAGGTGTAATGGAATGTATTTCCTTTACGAGAGTACAAGAGTAATGTTTCAAACATTATAGAAGCTAATATCTTGCTATCTTATGCAGACAGTCAAAAATAATTTCTTATCATAACACCTGTATGTTGTTTAACTAGATTTGTTTCAAAAGAAATAACAAAGTATGCCATGCTTAGAATATGTATGTCACAACAATTTGACTATCTGTACGCACCTCCCTTGTACTTGTCTCATTCTTTTATTTATTTACTTATTTCTGTATTTATTTGCAGAATGTAAGATGAACTACACCATGAATTTCTCTTCTATGTTTTTGTATGCTTTATCTACTTAATCATAAAAATAGATACAAATATTAACTGTATTTTTTTGCAAATTATCCCAAACATCTTTTGATGAAAAGGATTTTTCTGGGTATTTCAGCACCTAGAATGGTTACAGTACTGTAGAGGTAAATCTTATTAAAATCACTTAGAGAAAGTTTTTCTTATTCTGTTCTACACCAGCATGACACCTGCAGGATTTAATGCCTTTCTGTTGTGTACTGGGATATATGCCCCATACGCCTTGTACCTCAATGAGAAACCCCAGCACACTAGTACTGAAAGAGCTGGCTGTAGAGTACTGCCATCACTGTCTGTCCCCTTAATTTGTTTTAGGGATGAAACAAAGAGATAGTCCAGCTCATAAAATGCAGATGCTTTTTTCTCATCCCCAGACCACACAAGCTCTGTGTTACAGCTGGGAAGTTTCTGAAACATTTCTGGCTCAAAGTTTGAACAGGGGGGTTGAGTCATGAAGCACTGGAAGCAGAATAATCGGTCCAAAAAGAGCTGAAGAGAGAACTGAGAAGGTTTGCTATCTGACCTGCACAGACAGAAGAAGTTAAATAATGTTATGTAACCACTTCTCCGTTCTGCTAGAACAGGCACCTAGTTCAGGAGGCAGTGAGTCTCGTTGAAGCACGCCTTGTCACTCGTCTGAGATCTGAAAGTCTTTGAAGGTACTGGGAAGGAGGGATCACTCGTGTAAGCTGTGATTAATGTTAGGTTTCAACTGCAGATGGCAGCAAACTCCCAAATATATCTGCGATCTCACACAGGTAATCTGATCCATATACAAAGACAAGAGAGCATGTTTCACCATATTCGAAATAAAGAGAGATGTATTAAAAATATGACAACACATCTGATAAATTAGAGGGTGGGATAGCTCACAGAAAAAAAAAAAAAAAAAAAAAAAAAAAAAAAGCAGGATAGATATTTTAGAAACATCCAAATGGCAGTGGATGATGAGAGATGACAGCTCTCCAAGTGAAGGTGCCAATCACTTGCATCAAGAGTCCCAGAAAAAAATGACAGTGAGCATGGGATGTAGATTGTCCCTGCCCGCTATCAGGCCCTCTAGCAGTCCCTACAGTTCTGCAGTTAGCAGCGCGAGGGGGGAAGTCTGGTAACAGAGACACTTGCATGTCCTTGTCTCATAATTTCATTCAAAATAAAAAAGGGGCACCCACTGAGGACTGTTATTGCCACAGCCAACAGTCAATATGGAGCTAGGAAATGTTCCAGCCACGAATCCAGCCTGAACACCTGCACGCTGACATATGGCAAATGTAAGGGGTGGCTCAGTGAAAGGGAGAAAGCAAAAGAGAAAGAACTATGAAAGGTAATCCACTTCTGCCTTCGCAGAGGAGACAGATGGTGTGGCAGAGTGCATGAACCCTACCAAGGGATGGGCTCATAACGTAGTTTCTGAATCAGGATTGTGATTCGACTAGCACAGGCAGAACCCTGGAAATGGAGGGGGAGGAAGATTTTCTGAATGGATCTGAACCTAGTAGCTTAGTGGGTACATTAGTAAAAAGGTGATCTTGAAGAACATAGAAAAGATTTGCCCCAAGATACAGCCTAAAGGGTGCTTTTCTAGACTGCATTTCCAGGAAACCTGAAATTGTTTAGTGGCTGTGGGCTCAGGAGACAAACTTGTCTCATCAGTAAAACATCTGGCTCTTTATTTATGTGCTTTTCTGAAACAACTGTAGTAAAGGTACAACATTCAATTTGTAATTGAAACAAGGGGCAGATAGATGATGTATTTGTAGTCAGTGATCTGACCAGGTCCCATATCTTAACCCATGGGAAGGGAATTCAGTTTTGTTTTGTTTTGTTTTGTTTTGTTTTGTTTTGTTTTGTTTTTATTATCCTCTCACCTACTTTTGCTCAGGCAGTAGGAGCACTGACTGCTCTGTTCATAGCCAGTGCTCAGTCCTAGACTAGGAGTGGTAGGAAGAGTGATTCAAAAATGTTTCTCTCAGAATTGTCAGGACTCTGAGGGCACCCATAGCCCTTAATGGCTTTCATCAGCCTTGCCTGGGGCCTGCCCCATCCCAGCCCATGGGCTTCGGAGCCCACTTTCTGCTCAGCCTAGACTATGTCCTGGTTTCAGCTGGGACAGAGTTAATTTTCTTCATGGTGGCTGGTATGTGCTGTGTTTTGGATTTAGGATGAGAACAATGCTGATATCAGAGGGATGTTTAGTTGGTGTAGAGCAGTGCTCACACAGAGCCAAGGCCTCTCCTGCTCCTGGTGCTGCCTGGTAAGAGAGGAGGCTGGGGGTGCCCCAGGAGCTGGGAGGGGACACGGCCAGGACAGCTGGCCCAGGCTGCCCAAAGGGATGTCCCACATTGTGTGTCATCATGCAGAACAATAAAATAGGGGGCATTGGCCAGGGAGGGAGGGCATATTGTTCAGGGACTGTGTGGGCATCAGCCTGTTGCAGCCCCCAGCTCTGTCCACCATGGTCAGACCCTGTGGGATGGGGCCTGTCAGTGAGGGCATGGCCCGCACTGCAGCTAGCCTCGGCTCCCAGAACAACCACCTCTCAAAGAGACCTGACAAGAAAAAAGCGGGAATGCCATTCATGTTTGATCACAAAAAGCTAGCAATGTTCCTTCCTTACAAGCTCATGGAAGGAAAATAAGAGTTTACTCTAGAACTGGATTAAAAAGACTGTTGTAAATAGGACTTTGAGTGATTAGGTAATGAGATACAAGAAGCTCCAAAGTCTCACTGGCATCTTTGCAGGCAACCTTGCCTTCAGTCACAAGTGTTTGTCATGGTATATTCCAGGCACAACCTAATCTGTACATCTTCAGACCTCATTGGGGAAAAAATGGTTTGCATATGTAGAGTTGTACTAACTGGCTGAACTATAGAGAAAGACAAATGACTGTACTCACTGGATGGTACTGTGAGACTACAGCTTCTTGAGGATGATTCACTCTGTTGTCTCTAGATCGAACTTGCACTATCTTGTTTTCCAACCTTTAAGATTCTGCAAGTTAAAGACGAGCTTATGCAGTAAATACGCATGGCTCTTTTAGGAAGGAAAATTTTTTGTCAAACCTTCACAGTAAATCATAATCATAGATTCATCTAGGTTGGAAAAGACCTTCGAGACCATCATGTTCAACCATCAACCTGACCTACCGAGTCCTGTCACTAAGCCATGTCCCTCACTGACACAATGAATGATGGCAAATCTTCAGATATGTAGCTTTCCTACAGTCTATCATGGCAACGACTGACTTTCTTCCTTTCTTCCTTTCTTCCTTTCTTCCTTTCTTCCTTTCTTCCTTTCTTTCTTTCTTCCTTTCTTTCTTTCTTTCTTTCTTTCTTTCTTTCTTTCTTTCTTTCTTTCTTTCTTTCTTTCCTTCTTTCCTTCTTTCCTTCTTTCCTTCTTTCCTTCTTTCCTTCTTTCCTTCTTTCCTTCTTTCCTTCTTTCCTTCTTTCCTTCTTTCTTTCCTTCTTTCTTTCCTTCTTTCCTTCTTTCCTTCTTTCCTTCTTTCTTTTTCTTTCTTTCCTTCTCTTTCCCTAGTATGTACTTTAGCAGCAATGACCTTTTCGGTGTCGTAAATATTGCCTTCAAAGAAGCAGGTGTCAGTGCAGGAAAGAATGTGGCTTTTGGGGTGCAGGACTCTTCCAGGGAGTGTTCATTAAGTTGATGTGCTTTGCATTTTGAAAAGTAACTCTAAAATGCATTCTGCTGAGAATGCCTTTTCCTAAACTGAATTAGGTGAGCCAATAATAACATAAAGAATAATGCAACCCAAACATACATCACCATATTCCTTGGGAAAACTAAACGAAACCTGAACAAAAACTGTATTAAAAATGAGCAGAGCTGATGCAAGGTTTTTTGCTGCCTTAGGCAGATAAATACTGCTGTCTTCTTTCCTCAACAGTACTTGCTCTTTCAAAAATTTCCACCCAGCCATGTGAAGCTGTAACCTCTTTGGGTTCTGACAGATGTCCCCTGGCAAATATTGTAGAGGGAACTAAATCCTCAGGTGTCTGCAGCGTCTCTGTGCCAGCAGCTGCAATGGCAGAAGGCAACATGTAGTTTGGTTTCTGCTGCCCTGACCCATAGTCTAAGGAAATGATTATGCCTCAGAAATGATAGTATAACTGAAATGCTGTTAAAAGCTTGCTCTTACTGAGTCAGTCTTTGTCTCTTAAGTCTTTGACTCTCTGTCACCTTTGTTTAGAGTGTACAGTACAATTTAGTACTCCTAGCTCTACAGCTGATGAAATAAAAGGTTTCACAGCATACATAGGATACATACAAAATTCAGCTCTTTGTCACATGTGTAACACACAGGATTCTGGATATACAAAGTAGGTTCCTACTACAGATTTGCAGTTCAAAATGCAATGACTTTTTTCTGAGCTGCCACAGATTCCTGGGAACAGATTCCCTGTAAAAAGAATAGCTGGTTCCTTCTGGAGACTTCAAGGTATTCATCAAAGCCTCATTACAACACAAATTCATGGGTAAAACACAGATGTTTAGTGCCTGTGAAGAGCAACACAAGGGCAGCGCATGTCTTCCCAAGGCAACAAGCAGGGCTCTGGGGAAAAAAAAAAAAAAAAAAAAAAGAATTCTGATACTCTCGTATTTGTAATTTCAGTATTATTTTACATTCTAAATACAGCCTGTGAGACTGAGTAGCTTAAACAGCAATTGCAGATTTTATTTTTATTTATTTCCTATTAAAATGTCATTTTTTTTTCATTATTCTTACTGCATCTTGCAATTTTTTCTCAGTAACTCTGTGGAAATTATTTATAAATATGAATTTATAAATAATACAGCCTTAGGGAAAGATGTATTTTAGGATATGCAAGACAATAAATACAAAATACAAAGAATATATTGAATATTAAAAGAAAATATATTTTAAATGCTTTTCCAGCAAAATGCACAACTCTCTTAGAGACACATATACACACCTGATTCACTTTTCAGCATTATTTTATACCAGAAATATACATAATGAGGAAGGATTTTCTCTTTCCCTTTCTTTCTGTTTTATGCTTATTTACTGTTAACTTATTGTATATGTAATTTATTTTTGTCTTTTTAGCATAAGCATGTTTATACATATCTGCTGGCACTTTTTAAAAGGAAGCTTTACAGCAGCAGGGAGCCACATTGCTCGCAAGATAGACTTTTGGAAAAATCTGACATATTTAAAGCTGCCAGCACAGTATGCTCCGGGCTGCATCTAGTTGTGCCCTACAGACAGTGAGTCAGAAATGTAGCTAGGCCTGCAGCCTCTATCAAGGTACACAGGTCACAGAACACTTTCCCTGCCAGGACAGCAAGACCTCGTCTTTTCCTGTCACGTTGCTCGGTGGCTGACAGAATTAATGTCTCATGAACCGGGATGATGGCACTCGGAAAGGCAGGAACACGCTGGGAGGTTTTGGTGTGAACGTTAACTCATGCACAGACCTCACTTCTCTTCTGCACATTCCAGTAGGCTTCTGAGAAACACGCTTCTCTTGGGTTATCTTTCAGGCTCAGCAAACATGTATCAGAGACCCACAAGCATTGCCCCCGGATAGAGAAGGCACCCAGCAGAAGGAATAGAGCAATTCACCCATTGTAGGGCTCTGTGGCTGCTTTCACTTCAACAGTTTTTCATGCAACAGAGAAGATCTTTAGGTGAATAAACCACATCACCCTGAAATGCAGTTCCTTAACAGCTTAAACCAACCTAAGCTGGGTGCTTACATGATCAGACAGGGAACTGATGCAGAAACTGCTGGACCATTTGAAATCTAATCTTATTTAACAAAAAATAATAGTTTTTAGCTCATGCCTGTACCAGCTTCCTATGCAATCTCTATTGATGTGAATGCCTACAGGAAGAAGGTGAAGGAACGTGCAACCAGGAAATAAGACAGAATAGCAGCACCTTTGCCTAGGTGACATATAACTGCCAGAAAACAGTTTTACTTCCCACATAACTTAAAAGTGAGAATGTGCACCCAAGGGAAGAAAGTAAGTACCATGGGACCATCAAAGCACCAGTGTAGGAAGACTTAAGCCACTACGGATATGTAAAACCAGCCTGTCATTCAATGAACACCTTAAACCAGCAGCAACTGGCACTGCTACCAAATGAAGCAGCTCTGCCCACCACCCACACCTCACCCTGGTGCTGGCACAGCCATTTGTGCTGCTGTCCAGAGTCTGATCAGAGAACTGATTAAAAAAGCCATCTTTTCCTGGATGAGTTTTCATTTGGATCCATTCTCCGATCAGGCTTGCAAACAGAAAATACATTTTGTACTCAAGGTTAAAAGCACTTATTTTTGAAGGGGATGAGATATGTTTTTCATAATAAAGTGCAAACTCAGCACTAAGCCGTGGAATTTCTGGTACCTCTTCGATTTTGCAATTTGCCTATGAAAAGTTGGTTGCTGGAAGTGTGTGCATTTAAACAGCCTCCACAGCAAAAATGTTGTGACTAAAGTTGATGACAAAACTAGATACAGACCTAGTACTTTACCATCATATGCAAGGAATATACTTTGAAGATTAACTCTATACAGTACAATTTAACAAAAGCAAGAAAAAATACTTAATCCTTTGTACTTACACTAATTTCATCGTGCTAGTGGTCCAGTACATTTCTTATTACTTAGCTGTTTATCTCAATTTCTTTCCACAAGAATGTATTTAAATAACATTAAAGCATCCTGTGTACCACGTGCTATTTTGTGCTAGCTGTACAACCTTCTTTAGGTAAAAAAGCAGGAGGTTAGGCAGTGAACTGTGAAACTTACTTGCACAAATAGGTGACCTATATTTGCCTGCACATTTTTTGCTCTTCTTTTTCTACAGATAATTTTAACATGTTCTGCACTTTCCATCTATATGACTTCCTTGAGTACTGTGGAGTACTGCATAGCATACAGTCACACATAGTATCACAAGACATTACATTTTCTGTGTAAGATGTGAGAAAAGATATGAATAATATTACTTAATGGAATTTGAATAAATCAAAGCGTGTGAGATTATACACACTGACAATAAGATGTGCTCTTCTTGACATCTACAGGTATGTATGTAAACATACATCCTTCTATTTACTGATGCAAATGATTTTCTAATGGAACATTTTTTTCCCTGTTGGCAAAGGTATATCTGAAAAGGAGCTATGTAAACCTCAAACTTGTATGCGTGAACTACATATAGCTAGAGCTCCCAGCTGCATGCAGATATGAAGCCACCTCAGCACACCTGACAGATGAGCACCATGTCAGACACAACTGATGAGTCTGCCCTTGAGCAGCCCCCAAGGAAGCCACCAGCTGGTGGTCAGGCGGTTGCATGGAGAGAAGGGAGGCTCAGCACATGCTATCTTCAGCCACTTCAGAGACCACTCTTTCTGTAGAATATAGAATAATATAGATCTTTGTGTTGATATAGATAGACACACAGATGTATAATTCTGTAATTATAGAACTTCACTTTGAAGCTCTGTATCTCAATTCCTGATAGGTACTTCCCAAAGTACTCAGAAAATTCTTCCAAGTCTTGTAACTCTGATTTATTTTTAAAACTGCGATTTATAGCTGTATGTTTGCCCATTCTCTCTTTAAGCATCTGAATTCCAAACACATGACTAATGAATTCTCTTCTAATCTGTGTGGTATATTAGTTTAAATAATTAATTAAACTGCTTAAGTAATGCCATTTTTGAAGTCTCATAGTATTACCAAAAAGAAATTAATGTTCTTTTTAACAAGAAAAGACATTCATTTTGTATGACACATTCTCCTTTGCAATTTGGGCATTTTAACCTCATCTCTACAGTGTGACTCGCTTTTTAACTTTTAGTTTTTAAAAGTTAACAAAATTTGTGTTCTAAATTGTATTTTTCCATTTTTCATTTTAAAGTCAGTAATGCTGTCTTTTACTAAAATTATAATCATATTGTCTTTCAGTAGATAGCAAACTTTGGACTCAAAACACAGTTTATTAGAAAACTGTGATTGATATCAAACTACCTGAATTTAAAGAATATGCAAACTGAACTGCTAGATGTTAGATCTCACATCTCGCTAATCCATCAAAACTTTCCTGAGGTGTCTATAGCAAGCCAAGAGTTCAGAATTTATTGAAAGAATCATTTAAAAGTATCACGCTGCTTATATAAAATGGAAGTTCGGTAAAAAGATAGAGGATGAAAAGATGAAGGATCTTCCCATCCTGCATCTTGCACACAACATAAAATTAATATTTTCTTCCCAGTGTCCAATATGATTACTGATCCAAAGATGAATATTTTCAAAATTAACTTTTATCAAACCAATTAAAGACACCATAATAGAAAATTTAATGGTTTACCCTCCCCCCCAAAAAAAACATAACTTTTTTAGATGTAATAAATATTAATGACATAATTTATGGCTTAAAAAGTCTTTTAAGGGGTGAATTCCTAGCTGCAACCACATATGCCACATAAATATCAGAGAAATTAATCATAAGAAAGTAAATACTATTAAAGTTGTTTCTAACACTTCACACCCAGGGAAAAAAAGCTTGCATCTATATGTCAACATAATCATGACAAGCATAGCATGCATATTTCAAAATATAAAATCTCCTGAGTTAATTATGGGAGTTAATCTAAAAATGAACTTCAATTCAATTGCTTCATTCCACCATTGTAAGATTCAGAATGCATAATACACTTTATAAATCCATTTATAAATCCATTATGCAATCCCATCTTAACTGTTGTGTGTGCATTTCTAGTGTCTCTGCCTCAACAAGTATGCGGGAGAACTGGAAAAGATTCAGAGAAGGTCAACAGCGTAAAGCAGGTAAGCAACCAATTAAGCTAAGACTTTTCAGGAAAGGAAAGATACACACCTACATACAAAAGAAGATTATAAAATGATGATACAGGAAGCGTGTGGATAGAGATTGATTATCTCTATATTTTTCAGTACAATAAAGTCAGATGAAGATGGAGGAGCAACAATCAGAAGCACACGGTTCTTACCACAGTGGCCTGAGAATTGCTGTTGTGCACCCAAAAGTTGGGATGGGTTTGAGGATAAAACAGACAAGAAAAGAAATCACAAATGCACAGAAACACCTGATTCAGGAGGTTCTGGCATGGAAAAGGCTGAAGACAGTAGGTAGGAAGATCATCTGTGCCTTCTCATGTTGTATTATGTAACTTAATTATGGTCATAATCATTATACCTATGAATGTACATTTATGTCCATTTGATGCCATTTCAGCCAGTTATAAACTCAGAAAATTACTAACATGTTACTGACTAGTGCATCTGAAGCTTTCTATTTATTTATTCATTGTTCCAGCAAAATGTATGCAGACATAAATTTTAGTCATTGCCTCTTTTTTCCAATAGTATGTCAGGAAACAAGCTGAAGCACTCATCCATTATTTTCTTCTCTCTATGTATCAGACGTACAATTATCAGAAGACACCAATTATGTGCGTCAGTGGGAAAGGAAGCTATTTTCTATAAGAATAGCTGTAAGTGGGTGGATGCGTAACTAGAGTCATGACCGAACAAATTAATTTCTAGTATGGTAGAGCACCGAGAAATTGAAGTGCAAATTTGGGAAGCCTCCAATTGTTTGTGCTAAAATTGTGTGGGCTGCCTCAAACTGAGAAGTAGTCTTGAATTCATAAAAATTTGCTTTCTCTTCTTTTCTCCTTTTGGACTGTTCTTTCAGGTTGTAGATGAATCTGGTTGTTAGCAGGCCTGACATAAATACATTTCAGAAATAACATGATGGAAAAGATTGGCAGTAATCAGTTAGAATAACTGGAGGGGCAAGCGGGTTGAGGGGTGTGGGTCAGCCTGGGGGAGGCACTGAGGTTTTGCCATGCTGCCAGAGAATTTCACATCAAGTTTCCTCTTAAGCTTGTGTGAGGACAGCTAATTGGTTTTCAAGCTCACAAAAGCACCTCATGAATATAAGCACCTGGAAATAAGGTCTGAAATCCCAGCATGTGGCTTCATAATGGAGGGCAGCATGAGGGACAGAGGACAGATAGAGAATGGAGAGATGCTTTATATCGGGCTGTTTCCTAAATTGATAACTTTATGTATGGTGCAACACCACAGTCCTGCTGGAAAACGATGATACTTGCAGATGGAGTCAGGCCTGTGTCATGGGACATCATTATTTCTTCTAAAGAGACTACGAAATGCTTTTCCTATGTGTTGCGCACAAAGAACTCATGGGTAAAATCTGGCTCTGTGTGTTTTTCTTTGCCTCCTGGTGGCTCTTGTACAGCCATCAGTCCTTAGGATGGATGGCCCCAAGTGCTGTTTCTGTTTCTGTGGAGCTTGGGTTCGAGGTCTTTCCACTTACTCACCCGAAAATGATATAGAAGTAGACACTGAACACAACTAGAGCAAAGACTGCTCTTTCTGGGACTCTCCCAGGTAGTCTTTATTGTGAAATGCCAAATGTATTTGCTGCTGTCTCCAAAATCTTAGGGGACTACGCATTAATATATAACCAGTCTAAAACGGGCATAAAATTTCCTAAAATAATTCATCCTATTGTCAGTCAAGGAAAGAAATAATTCATTCACCATGGCCCAACAATGTTCACTGAGACAGAGCAAAGACAGCCCCAGGTTACTGAAGTGACCTAGTTTCATCCTATATATTCACCACAGAGCAGCATTAAAAATTCTCTGATAAATCAAAGAAAGACTGAAATTTGAAAGTGGTAAATAGGAACTTTAGTAGCACGGAAAGGCAGCCAAATAACACTGATTGTTTATTTGTTTGTTTGTTTGTTTGTTTTAATGATAATATTACCTTGAAAAATGTTTAGTGGTTGTGAAAAACATTTGGAGCCCTCTGTCAGTTTTGCCCTGTGCTTTTCTGTTGCCAAGACAGAACAGAGCAAGTGACTTTCCCAGAACCTCTGGTGGAACAGATTGCTTAAAAGAGTGTTTTTGTAATGAAAAAATATATATGCACATGTAGGATACCTTTATTTAAATGCCTGGTTTGATTTTGCAGATTGTATTCTTTCTAGCAAATACAAAGTATTATGAAGCAAGAACTCCAGAAAAGAGGGTTCTTCCATCTCATATGTACATAAGAAAAAGGGGTTACATTTTTGTGTTTGTGGCAGCTGTTGCTTTTCTTTGATGATGATTACTTGGTAAGTCTTTTCTAGCTGATTTAAAGAGGTCCAGTTTATCATCTTAGTAGGTTGATGTCAGAATGGGAAAATAATTGCTGCCTCTTGAAAGATAAGGTTTGCCTTTTCTTTAATGTTTCTTTTGTTCAAGCTCCTCATTTTCATAATTTCTTCATAATTCATAATAAATATAAGCTGAGCATTTAAATTCTTTTTTCAAATCTTTTTGATGTTCATTTAAATGTATTACCTATGTTTACAGGAGATGACTGAAGAAGAAAATAATAAATAATAAATTAAGTAGGACAGCCTTTGTGTAATGATTTGTGGACTCATTAACCACCTTGGACAAATTTCACAGTTTTTATGGTTTGGCAGGCAGATCAGGTCATTGGGACTACTAATTTGCAGGTTAAAGTGGATGGAAGAACACTAACATAACCCTCTTCCATTTAGATAATGTTCTTTTTATCATTCAGAGAAGGTGAGATTTAAAACCATTTTCATGCCTGCTTTTATTTTTTCTTTTTTAAGAAACTGTTTCAGGAGAGAATTAATTGTATCATTGTATCACCAGTAAAGCAAAATTGAAATTTAAATATAAGGTTCATCAGAACTTCTATAAAGAAATTCAAGATTGGAACAATAGCAGTAATTGAAATCCTTCATTACATGGAATTCCCATCTTCAGTGTAGTCTGTATTCAGGTTGGCAAATTATTATTTTAATTACACCTGTATTGGTGGCATGCCGCCAGCCAATGCATTATCAGCCTTCCTCTCCCCATCAGGTTCATGCGGGCTTTTAACTAGATGATTTTTCTTGGAAAGCCTAATAGACTCACAATATTCCATGTGCAAAGACTACAAATTATTTAACTGTTATTATCATGTCACATGTTTGCTGTGTTGCTCTTCTTTTTCTTTTGATTATATTTTGTGCCTCCTAATTCTCCATCTCTAGTTTGTAGACTCTGGTCTTGATTCATTAATTTTTAGTATTTTATTGGAAGAAATCCATCTTGTCCTCTTTGCTTTCCTTCTCCACAAACCCTGGCAAAAGAATTACCCCAATTCTTAAATTAGGAGAAGCAAAGGCACAGAAAAGTATCAGTATCCTTAAATAATGTGTTCTGTTAAATTATTTTAGGAATATCATTTTTTGTTTCAGATATTGTCCGTCGTGAGGAAAAGGGAATGTTTATCACTTACGAGGATGAGTCAAGTAGCACAAGATGTGTTAAAGGCTGCAGGATAAATACCGTCTACTCAGCTGCTTCACTTACTAGCTGCTTGCCAAAAGTGGGGTTCAAGCAGACCTAACAAACTCAAGGAACCAGAGGGAGGCATACATGTCAGACAACACTTTAATAAAACCAAACCAAACCCTATAAATAATGGGAGCTAGTGCCTGTTGCTAATGCTTCCTTTTGAGGCTAGTCAGAATGGATTTGCAATGATGCTGGAGTGTGCTCAGCCTGGAGAAGAGGAGCCTTAGCAGGGATCTAACAGCCACCTGCTAATACTTACAGGGGAGTTAACAAGAAAATGGAGCTGGGCTCCTTGTAGTGGTGCATGGCATGGCAAGAGGCAGTGGCACAAATTGAAACAAGAGAGGTTCAGACTGGATATAAGGAAAGACTTTTTCTCCATGAGGGCAGTGGGGCAGTGTAGCAAAAATCTTTGTGGTAAAAATCTTTTACAAGGAAATAAAATCCATTATACTTTGTTTATTCTTAGACATATTCATTGTGTTAAAACAGAACAGTGGCAGAGTTGGTTATGTTAACATGAATTAATATAGACATATATCCGTTATTTCTATGAGTGACATGTAATCCTGCTTTTCAGCAGTGATTTTACTGGAAAATGGTGCAAATATAATTACTCACAGTCATTTGGAATATAACTTGGGATGCATTTCTTTAAAGCTGTTCTATGAATTTTAAGATTAAATTTGTAGTGTTTTTGTGTAAGATGTTAGTTTTCAAATGGAGACATTAGCCCTAAAGAAGAAAGATTGCAGAGGAGAAAAATAGCTTACAAAGGAAATGGTAATGAAAGAAATCTTGATTAAATTAATATTATGTAACTAGTCTCCTAGTTCTATTTTTCTTCTCTGTCTTAGGATCATAACGTGAAGCTGATCTCAGAAGGAACTTCTAACGGCATTACAAAAATAGTTTTCTCTAGATGATACAGATTGAATTGAAGATCTGAAACTGTCTTTAGAAGAGAAGTGTGTTCAGTCCCACTAGCTACTCTCATGTAGCTAGTGTCGCCTATATTCTAAATTAGCTCTGCACTATTAGATCTACTTATTCTTTGAAATATTACATGCAAGTTAGGAGGAGTTTGTCAGTGGTATTTTATATCAGCTCTGTATGTAAAACAATGCTAATAGACTATTTGTTCCTTCTTTAGGAAGAAATTACATTTTGGCTAAATTGGCATCTCCGGGTCTAGGACTACTGTGCTCACCGAGGGGGAATAAAATGGAGAAGCTGCAGGAATTCAAACAGAAGTTAATATTCTTCTTTTCAGCAATGTCAAACCCTTTCCATTTTTCATACTTAGTTTCTCAAATATGGAAATAATTGGAGCTGCAGAAATAATCATCTCTCCTGAGTAAACATGCATCTTTTTTGCATATGGCTTTTTCCTCTCTCTTTTATTTTTATCAAAATGACTTGACATAAGAACGTGTTTTCAACAGCACATTACATAAAATATTTAAAGTAATTCTTTATAAATGGATTTTAAAATTACTAGGTGTTTGGTGAAACGTTCATTTCTTTAGCGTGGATCCCTGATACTGAGAAAGACAGAAGTGTGGTAGAGAGTACGAATTCTAAGGTAGATACGTAGAAGTGAATTTGCATTTCTGCAGAGGTAAAAATACATAGTCAGCTGTGTAAACATTATTATTAAAAAAATGAAAAGAAGTAAATTATTTTAAAAAAAAAAAAAGGAAAGGAAAAGGAAAAAGAAGAAGAAGAAAAAGAAAAAGAAAAAGAAAAAGAAAAAGAAAAAGAAAAAGAAAAAGAAAAAGAAAAAGAAAAAGAAAAAGAAAAAGAAAAAGAAAAAGAAAAAGAAGTAAATTTAGTTCAACTCATACTGCAAGATATTGTTAGTCCTTTGAAGACATGATAAAAACTTTGCTAACTCTTTTCCAGCCATCATACTTTTAATAAGAGAAGTAACTGCAAATAAGCATCTTAGTACTCTTTGTGGGATAAGTTCATTGATTCTTTTCCTAACTAGTTGATCTGAAAAGGCTAAGCAAACTCTCTCAGCTGCAACTTGGAATTAGATTTTTCTTCCTCTCAGGGGAAGTTTAGCATGGAAGAAAATAACATGATATAATCCCAGTGAAATGGAATTTTCTTTTTCTACCACAGAGGGGATGCTACTGAACACTAATTTGGACTCTTAGTTATTAGGTCACTTGGAATTACATCAAGATATTTGCAAACAATGAATTTACAATAAACAGCGAAGAAATATCCAATTTAACTACCTATTTAGGGACTGGCTAAAGTAATTAGGGACTAGGATCGAAAATGGGCAGTGGTACAGTTTGCCTCATTCTTCATCATTGAAAAGGAAAACAAATATAAGGTAATTTACTAAGCAAACACAATGAAAAGTGCATGATAATCCTGTAAGGCTGACTGATAATTCTGAATGAACTGTTCTGTGATGAAAATTGAGTCTGAGTGGTGGGCACTATTTCTGAATCAGACACCTTTATCCCTGAGTGATGTTATATGAGAGTTGAGCAGCTGAATTATGTATTATTATCAAATAAATATTAATTTCTTGCATGAAGAATTAAAACACTCTTTAAATTAAAAAACAAAATCTGTGTATGTCTTCCAGTAGTTTTCTTAATTTGCATATCTACCAGATGACAACAATCGCTCTATGTTCTTTCCCCAAATATAAATTACATCCTTAGATGTTGATGTTCCAGATTTCTCAAAGATAGAACAAGGATCATGCCTTGATCTCTCTTTACTAGAATAATTTTATATTAGGGTACAGGTAGCAGATTCTAGCACATACCTACTGGATTGTAATACAAACTGGAAATCTGCATTTACTTACATATTTACCTCGTGTAATTATAAGCCATAATATAAATTACTCTTTTATTACAGTGACCTTCCACTTGGGCAAGCACAAGTTAGTATTCTTCATATGTATTTATATGTCACACGTTACATGTGGCCCTGAAGGTCTTCTGTAACAGTAGGGTATTACAGTGATTTATCTTTCAGAAGCAAGGCTTTTTCCTCTATTTCTGCAATAGTTGATCTGAGCCTATTTTTATTACAATTCCTGCTCCAGCAAATTTGACATCCCTCCAGAGTACACACTGTATGACAGCTACATGGAGTAGAATCAGTCCCTTACTACTCAATATCTACTTGGCCTTGCTCTCTCTTTTGGGTGGATGCCAAATTGAGAGCTACTTGCTTTTATGATGGACCCATTTGTGCTGCAGCAGAGGCTCTGGCTCAGAAAAAAAAAAAAAAAAAGGCATCTGAAAGGCGAATGTTTTTGCTCTGAGTTAAATCAAGTGTTAGAAATGCATGATGTCTTTATGAGGGTTCTTGTGGTTTATAATATCATACATCATACATCCTTTTTTTTTTTTCCCCAGATAATTTCCCCAAATCCTCTCTAGGTAACGACTAAATAAGGAATTCTAATCTGGCATCAAAAAGCAACTGTGGCAAATAGGAAAGCAGACAGCTGCATAGTGTATGGGAAGATGGAGCTTTCTATAGGCGTGGAGTTTATTTATTATAGGAAATCTTTACAACAGTGATCTATTTTTAGAAAATGAGAAGTTATCCTCATTTACTATTGCATGTGCACTATACTTGCAGTTTTAAAATCTTGTGAGCAGAAACCTGGCCTTTGAAATCACATGTAAATACTCACTAAAGTATTTAGAGAAGTGAGGGAGTTTTAAATACAATAATGTCATAAACAATGTCATAAACTTCAGAATTAATAGATTTTCTTCAAAGTTGGGCTTAAATCTTAAGTTTCCAAGAAATCTCTGTTTGTTTTTTGTTTGTTTGTTTGTTTTGTTTTCCAAATGCCTGGTTTTAGATTCCAAAAGATTGACCTGTAAATATTCCTAGTAGTTTTCTTGTGCTTTTTGTTTTTTGAATATAAAATAATTCATCTGTTTCTGATAAGCCTGGTAAGGAAAACAAAACAAAGAAATGAACAAAAACACCACCTTTAAACTAAGTCCTATGAATGGCATACCTCTAACACCATGAATGATGAATGGCAAATTCTTTTTCTTGTCCTTCAGGTTTCCTGGAGATACCTCATCACTTCATTATAATCCTTGGCTTTTATTCCATTTTACTGCTTTCCTTGCCAAATGTTCTATGTATTTTATTTAGTTTTATGTAGTTCTGATCTTACAGATCAGGAAACTTTTAATGTCCAAAACCTGGATTTATGTGAAAATTGATAAACTCTGTTGTACAGTAGAGTAACTACCTTAGCATATAAAGAACAGTAATGATTTCAAATTTATTCTCTTTATATCTAAAAGCATAGTAAGCTATGCTTAAAAGCAAGTACGCTAGATTTTATTATAGTTATTATGGGCACTTATAACTGAGGAGTAAAGTAAAAATTAACACTGACATAAAAATGACTATCAATGATATTTAATGTTTATAATTTTGCCCTAGTATTAATAAATTTCAAAAGCTGGCTGATTGTTCTGTATAATATATGTAGAAAAACATAACTCTCACTGGCTTTGTCTAAGATGCCTGCCCCTAAACTTCAAAAGCAACAATTTGTAAGGTCTGTTCATAAGCAATAATTTGTAAGGTCTATTCATAAGTAATAGTTTGTGAGGTCTATTCTGATTATAGAAATCACCTGTATCATTTCTCTTATTCTAAAGAATAAGAATTTCCCAATAAATTAAAAACCTTTATCTATAATAATCAAAAATACTCATATTTGTGTGCTTTTAGACTAGTCTAATTATGCGCCAAACAGAATGCTAAGCTTTTGGGGAAACTGTATTGTTAACAAGTTGATGCTGACTTTAGGTAGAATGGATTGTAGCCCATTCCCAAAGTAAAATTTTTCCCTCTATCCAGAACAAGACCAACACTAATTCTGATCTCTTCCAAATTTTAAAATATTGGTGAGCGAGTTGGGCCCTTGGTGAGATCCAGGAAGCCAACGTTCTGCTGAATGCAGGCTGTGTTACCACTGCGTTGAGTCTGAGCATAGCAGCACATTTTCAGGCCTGTTGCACTTCACCCAGATAGCTGACTGCCCTGTGGTCTTTGCTATTCAAGTCAAATCTGGATGTCTGGCAAGCCAGCCTCAAAGTATTATCTCTGCTAATAATAACAGTGCAGTCACCAGAACTAAAATTTATCTCAGGTTATGTTGTTCAGGGTGGCCAAACTTGGCTCTTTTCCTTCCACTCATGATATTTTTCATTACCGTATCAGTTTCAATGGACTACGTTATGTCAAAGTACAAGATTCTGACAGCTTAATTGGAGATCAGTAATAAACTCGGTGCTCTTCTTTATCTGACCTTTAGCGGGATTTTTATGGAATGCTTTCATAACTGGGAACTTTCAGACAGCAACCTGCATATGCAAATTCATCTTAAAATACTGCAGTTTTCAAAACATTTCATTTCAAAAGAAGCCTTCAACTATTTGAAGGCAAGAGAAAATTTTACAAAAGACATTTTTATTTGAATATTGACACTTGTACAAAGATTTTGGTGCCCTGACACAATTTTAGCAAGACCATAAATCCATCACTGTTCATTTTCTGGAAGGATGCCAGTCTATCTTTCTTCCTTCTTGAAACATAACCAAAATCCTCTCTAGTGTCCAAATTTGGACGCTCAAATCATACAAAATGCATTGGCAAGATATTGTGATATGTGTCAGGGAACAGACCCATGATAATTATGTAGACCAGAAAATCCTGAACCAATCCTGGAGATTAATTACCCATGTTCAAAGTAAAACCTTTCAGGCAACCAATCTTTCAGTTTCCAATACCATCACGTGGTACAGCGAGAAATACAGCTTGCAAATGCTGTCGATGTTGCTCTGCAGAATAACCCTGAGGGCAGGATCAGGGCTACAGCAGCCATCTGTTTGAACTTCCCTAGCGTGGAACATTTCCGTGTCTGCTTCTGAATGGTCCCATTGGTAGTGAGGGAGTCATCCTGCGGATTCTGGTGCCTTGCCTATGCTGTAGATAAGATTTCCCACTAAGTGCAGCTTTCAGCTATCCCATCCAAGCTCCCAGACAAAAAGATCTGAAAAGACCTCAAGACAAAAAGATCTGCATTTCATCCATAATGCCTGTTGTGAGAGTGGATGCATTTTACAGGCATCCTAAAGTCCAAGTGACTACATACATGGCAATATGGGTGGCAGCACAGAAGGCAGTGAATGAAATCCTTGCCTAGCATAACTCCGCTCCTATAGGGAACAGGCATTTAATGTTAGATCAAACTGCTGAGAGCAGTGGCACTTGAACGGGCTGTTTTTCCCTACCAATGATTTTTTTCCCTAAAGACACATTATAGATGTGATAAATGCCAGCTAGCAATAACTATGCCAAAACCAAACAAACTTCATCAGCCAGACAGATATTCCCAGGAAGGTCAGTGTTGTAAGTCTCACGCTCAATCACATTTGTTTAATACTGTTTACCAGACATTAATATTCTGAAAAATAGTTTTATCAGTCAGAATTATTTTTGTATTTCAGCCTATAAAGCTGCTTTTCCCCCAAAAAGAGAGCAAGTGCATTGCATGTCTGTGCAAACAAGTCTGGCATATTTAAATAATGTCAGGACTGAGCTAAACGAGCTATGCTAATATACCAAAATATTCTTTACCAGTTACTAGTAAAAGAATAAGGCAGATTTCCTTTAAATTGGCTTCTTTTTGAGTGAATTGTATCATTTGCATTAAATACAACCCAGCCTCACCCACAGCACTCCCTTGCATTTAATTCTGTCCTTAGGGAAGCATTACAGAAGTCAGCAAGATTACTTAATGCATCCCCGGAAGAACCTAAGATAATGTACCTGCGGTCACTGTTCCTTTCAATAGTAAAGCTTTCATCCTAATGAGGATAAATACAAATGTTTTAATTGAATTAACTGAAATGTATTAATTTTTGACTCCAAACAGTCTCCTATTGAGTTATTGCCAGGGAAGTATAAGAATGTAAAAGATCAAAAGTCCATGATCAAGACCTTTAAATTCAAATGGTACTTAATGCATCGACTTTTGTCCTATCTGCCATTTTGTCCATGATAAAAACAACTAAAAACAAAACAAAACAAAACAACTTTTTGATATACTTGGATAAAAGTGTAATAGGCAGCTGATAAATTTGCCACCCAGTGTAGAAAGCAAGATTGGATCCTTTGTCTGCAGTAGCAAAGTCAGCATAATAAGAACTATGCTAATTTTAGCATATATTGATAAAACTGTATTTTTACATACAGAAATGTGCCTACAACTTGGATTTGAACAGAGAAACTAAGTGAAGCCTTCTTTGCGTCCCTAAATTTATCTGTATCTGCATAAATCTAGAGAGTGATTTCAAACATTAAGATCAGGATTTGGTATACTTTGGTATTTCAGGGAGTAGAAAAACAAATCTGATTTACACAGGTTGTGCAGGAAGGGATGGCCTTTTTTTAATACCTGCCAAATTCCCTGTGAGGGTCCTGCTTAGCAGACTTATTCAAAATGAAATTTCTGTGGCTTCCTATTCCTCACCATAAAGGCCAAACCTGCCCCTGAGGACCCGAGCTTACACAACCATAACTCTGTGTCCCCATCCTCCTGTCCATTTGCCATTCCTCTAAGGTATTCTCTCCCAGCTGAGCTGCCTATTTTCCTGTTTTAGGCTTAAATTCTACCTGAAAAAAAAAAAAAAAAAAAAAAAAAAAACATGGGTAATTTAAAAAAGAAGAATGACATAAAATGAAAAAAAAAAAAAAAATTATTAAAATAAACTTGAAGGGATAGCTAAAATTTTAAATCTTTACAGGTGATGTGAAAGACTATAAAGAATGATTAAGTCCTCTTTAAGGACTGTGTTGGTGGCTCAAAGCACAGTCATATATCTTATCAAGTAAAAAACAATCCTTGAGAAGAGGCAAAATAAAACATTATTTAAAGTGAGAACGCTTACTTCAGAAGACATATTTTGTCAGCCAAAATATGATTTCTAGCCCTGAAATGAAATCACTGACCATACAGGCTCTGTAGGTCTACGTGCTGTATCTTGATGCAGATGGCTGGCACCAAATATCCTGTAAGCCTGCTAATACTTACATGAGTTTTCAGCACGAGCTCTGACTTTGTAACGACCAGTTGTCTTATTAATTTTCTGTCCAGTGGCAAGCACTGATAGGTTTAGTTCTCTCTTTTGACAGTAAATCACAAGAGTTGTGGTTTTTTACATGTCTGGGTGCTTTCTCAGTGTTGGTAAATGCCTTTCTGTCATGGTCAATTAGCAAGGGACAAGGATGAGATAGACCTTTATAAAGGAAAAACTTGTGAACTAATAGAAACACTAATGTTCAGACTTAAATAATGATTCTTCCAGTTTTCCCCATCTGTGCAGCATCTTTTTTTTTTTTTTTCTGTCTGTAAAATGAAGATTTGTGTTTTCTCAGAATTTTCATATTCACAAGTTGCAGCAGAAACTCTTCCACCTTATCTCAACAGTAGGGTTTTGGTTTTTTGTTTGTTTGTTTATTTGTTTTTGGCACATGTGAGGTGGCATTCCTGTTAGGTACTGGTGACCTAAACTATCTTCCTCACACTAAACACAAAAATTTCTGAGATGGGCAGCCAGACACAAGGGACAAAGCAGCTTCTTCTGTATCAGATGAATGTTTACCATTTTCTGCTTGGTTATTTCAAATATTCACCTTATGCCAGGTTTTGCATATACATTAGTTCAGGACTTACAGGAGTCAAGTCTTTCAACCTTTGAAGGCCAAGGCAACGTGTGGCCATAAAATTATAAGATCCAAAGGAGGCAAGTACCTAAGAGTACAGCTTCCCTACACTCACAGAGACCAGAGGATTGACTGAATTGACTGAGTTACTCAGATGAGTTTCATGTAGTGTTGAGCTGATTGTGGACCTTACGTAGATCACAGTCTTGCTAATCCTCAAATTAAAAGCTCATGAGGTTATTACAAAGGTATTAGGACATTTAGCTTTGATTTTTGTTTGGATCTTCACCTCCCCCCCTGCATATCCTTCATGATAATATTTGCAGCCATAGGAAAGCAACTGGGACTGTTCTTTGCCCTTCATAGATCTGAAAGCAAATACACCCCTCTTTGTACCAGCATATGCAGCTAACAGAAGAAGCCATTGATAACTGTGGACTTTCAAAAATAAAATGTTTTGCATGATTTCTTACACAGATATCTCAGCATAATATATCTCAGCACAATAGATTAACCTCAGCCTTGACAATGAGGTCTTTATGTCAAAGTAGGACATCGTGGGTTTATTCAGTTATTGTATTCCACCAGGTTTATTTGGGCCAGGAAATTAAAGCGGGAATGACAGATAGGTTTAAGCTGTATTGTTATTGTTACCATGAGTATTTTAGCCTATTCTCTTAAATGGTGAATTATTATTTTATGTAAATAGCTAAACCTGTACAGAAATTTAAGCTGTGTGTATAATAAATGGTTGGTTTAGCATTCAGGTAGAAATAAAGAGACTTTTTTTGAGAGAGAGGGACTCTCCATGTTTAAGTATTTATCTACTAAATACTTGCATAATTCAACCATTAAATGAAACTGTGAATCGTGATAAAAACACCTATATTCATACACATTTGCAAAAAACAACAACAAAAAGAAAACTCATTTTTCAGAGTTGTGGCTGCAAGCTTACAAACTAAACAGCAGAAACCTGCAAACACCACTAGGACAAATGCCTCGTTAACTGTCCTTTCGGTACAAGCCGCTGACTTTCTGACATCTTCAGAGTTGTCAAAAGACATTATCACAAAGCAAGCTTAGTCTTTGTAACACTTTCTGTCTATGAAGAACCAGAGAGGGAGTTTTGTGCCTATGGCTTGAAACTAAGGCATACAGTGGTTGCACATATTTATCTTAGCCAAAGCTCTGATGAGATAAACAAAGTTTTTTTCTACACATGGAAATTGTAATCCATAATATTCCCAGCAGATTAAATGTAAATGAAATTCTTTCCTAGTCTGCAAGCCTTGGTAATGTTATTTTGTAATTTTAGAAAACAGACACACATACCGGAACATATGAACATCAAACAGGCAGATGGAGATAAATAGTTATGCAGGAAAACACAAAACCAAAACAACAACAACAGAGGTAGATTTCCACGTAGGCAGAGTTGTTGATTTTACATCGGAAAAAGCAAAACTATAAAGTTATGGTATGTCTTGCACGTATGCTGATGTGTATAGAGGGCAGATGCATAAAAATGCAATCTTACATCATAATTTTACTAAATGTATTTTCAAATTAAAAGAAAATATAAAAAAATCTTCTATATCCATATACCAAGACCAGTCCTGCACAGCACCTATATACTTATAGACAAGGGATAGATACAAACTCTATGTCACCCACGTAAGCTCCTGGTAAAAGAGAGAGTGTGGATTTCACTTTACAGCTTTCACAGCAGTGATATACATTAAAAGAGCCCAGCCTCATTCCATTGTGTTCTCCACCCTTCAGGAAACCCCAAGTGCTGTCTCCCCATTTGCCTCTGCATGGTGTCAGCCCAAACCCCAAGAGATGTCTGGACGCACAGATTTCAATATATTGACAGACATGAAAACCCACCAAGGGAAAAAAGCACTAGGGTCATGCCTGTTTAGCTGCACAAAGCCTCTTTTCAGCAGTAAGCTTGCAGAAAACAGGCTCTGTTTTCACACCTTAGTGGAAAAGAGGTTCTGAGCAGCCAACATCTGAGCTCTAAAGGCATAAAATGGGGAAAGAGATGCTTGAAAACATTTTAAATATGAAAAATACTACTAAAAGACACACTAAATAAAGACAAAGCATATTTAACCACCTTCTGAATTTAAAAGCACCTAAATAAAATTTAATATTTAGCAACTCGATACAAGAGGCAGACAATTTTTTTTTGTCAAACCTATTTGACTGTTTTCTCCTAGCAACTATAAATCACTTCAAAGTGGTTCAAAACAATGACTCGGGACCAATAGGAATCACAGCAAATGTATATAGTTCTCAGAAGAAAATGAAAAATAAAAGTGAAGCTTCTTGTCTCAGAAGAAAATTTGATAAATCCAAACCACACTATTTGAAAAACAACTCTATCCAAAATATTCAAAATGTGTAGACACAATTAAAATGCTGTAAGTTTCTGTAACATTGGAGATTTCCAAGAGCAATAATAAATTTAGCCAGCCATTGCTTAATATCTCAGACATTATTAGGCACAGTAGAGAAAGTGTCCATTTGCACAGGAATTAAGGAGCTTGCTTAAGGTCGAACAATCACCCAGACAAAACAATTAGCTGAAACCAAGTCTTCAGAGTCGGTCTCCAGCTTTAATTAGCAGTTTGACCTTCTTACAAATGAGAAACCACAGCCTCCTTGGCCACTGAATTATTTTTAATTTGATAAAACTGTATAAACAGTATGTGCTATTCATGCATGTCATACATGGACAGAGATTTGATACAGATGCTCCTACTATTCTTTCTTGCCCTTCTGTATGAATCATTGCCTGGGTAGGCACCATCTGTCTTTTGTTCTCTGTTGCCAGAATTGGACACTTCACAATGAAAAAATAAAAATAAATAAATAAAAAAATAAATAAAAAACAGTGTCAGAATTTCCCAAACAATGCAAATTCTGAGCTCAAGGCAACATAGCAACTTAAAGACTGAGATAAAATCACTTTTTAGACTCCTCACTCTTCAAAATAGTGGGGGTTAATGAATCCTTCAATATAAGATTCTTTTTCCAGACTCTCTGGACTTCTTCTGGCCCTTTTTTTTAACACCTTTCCAGTGCATAGACACATGGAAGCTATAGACCCCAGACCTCAATGCAGGTATTTCAATTGCACACTCACAAACACTCCATATGCAAAAGCAGCAACTTTTGCAAAAGTATCTAATTGTACATTCTGGTTAGTGGCCTGTCTATACACCAAAGAATCTGCACCATGACCTCAGGCTTGCACGGGCCCATACACGTTGTGTTGTTTGAGGCCCTGAAGTGTGTCCAGAGAAGGGCTACAAAGCTGGTGAGGGGCCTGGAGCACAAGTCCTATGAGGAGCGGCTCAGGGAGCTGGGGTTGTTTAGTCTGGAGAAGAGGAGGCTCAGGGAAGGCCTTATTGCTCTCTATGGCTACCTGAAAGGAAGGTGTGGGGAGCTGGGGGTCAGCCTCTTCTCAAAGATAACTAGTGATAGGACTAGAGGGAATGGCCTCAGGTTGTGCCAGGGGAGGTTCAGGTTGGAGACGAGGAGACATTTCTTCTCAGGAAGAGCTGCCAGGCATTGGGACAGGTTGCCCAGGGAGGTGGTGGAGTCACCATCCCTGGGGGTGTTTAAGGAAATGTTGGACATGGTGCTTAGGGACATGGCTTAGTGGGTGATAGTGGTTGGGACCAGATGATCTTGCAGGTCTTTTCCAACCTTAATGATCTCCATGAGCAAGTGAGACACATCGCTCTGTAACATGGATTTCCTTATATTCCTTACCCTTCCACTGATTTATGTCATTTTTGAATTCTAAGCACTACTTTTCTACATACTCTTGCAGAGAAGGAAAGATTTGGCTTCATATTTTTACAGTTTACTACTTTGATATTTCTGTCTGCCTACAAAGAATCCATGCAAAGAGGCGGTTTTTAGAGCAGGGGAAAAACATAAAAATAGAAAGGCAGCAAAAAGATAAACTACCCAACAGAGAATATCAAGGGCTTTAAAAGAGCAGTGCAGAGGCTGCTAATCAGGAAATCAAACGTGTCCAACCCCATTAATATATATATTCTCCCAAGGCTGGGAGCCTAGCAAAGAGGCATTAAATTGTTAAAGATGGTGGCTGTTCTCCAAAGGTGCACAGGATGGAAACAGAAGAAGAGAGCAGCCAAACCCAAGCTAAAACATGTGGTAAATTTGGCTGTGAATTCCTTCTGGCGGGGACTTTCGTTCCGGGGTCATCCCGTCAGATGACGGGGCCGTAACCAGTTTGCAGGGGCTGTGTCCGCAGGAAAAGCGGCTGAGCAGCTGAGGCGCACGGCCAGCTGGGGCTGTGAGAACCTGAAGCAATCGCGCAGCCACCTTACTTATCGAATTCACCTCAGCTTTAAGATGTTTTAATTTATTTATTTATTTTTAACGTGCTCCAGGCGGCCCTGCTCGGCAGCGGGGTCGGACTAGGCGATGCCCCTTCCAACCTCGGCCATGCCGCGGCTGTCAGCGGTGACAACGTGGCACTTGCTCCCCCACGGTGCCCGGGGGGCCACCCAGCGCCTCCTTCCTCAGCCTAACGGTCACTAACGGCTAACGGCAACTAACGGCCGACTAACGGCCGGGGCTAAGGGGAGACCAGCCGCGCGCGCGCGCGTGCCAGTGCCCGTGCCCGTGGCCGCCCTCCCGCCGGGAGCGCGCACGGCGGCTGCCGCTCCTCCCGGCGCTGTCAGGCTGCGGGAGGGGCCGCGCGGCGCCAACGGCCGGGCGGCGGCGGTGGTTGCGGGGCTAGCGGCTCGCAGCGCCTCACCGCGCCGCGCCTCGCCCGCCTCCCCTCACGGCCCGGCGGCGGCGGCACGGAGCGCCCCCGAGGCCGGCCCCGGGCGGGGAGGAGCCTCCCGGGGCTGCGGGCCGCGGCCGGGGAGCCCCCGGAGCCGCTCGCCGGCAGCGCGGGGGGCGGCGGCGGAGCCCGGTTGGGGGCCGGGCGCTGAAGATGGCGACCCCGGGGATGAGCTGGCAGCAGCAGCACGGCTACGGCGGCGGCTCCGCGCCCGCCGCCGGCTCCGGGAAATTCGGCGCCGGCCCTGCCCCCGGAGCGGGAGCCGAGCACAGCCCCGAGCTGCATTTCAAAATGAGCAAGAAGATCGCCCAGCTCACCAAGGTGAGGCTCGCTCCCCGGCCGGCGGTGCCTCGTGCCTCGCGTGGCCGGCGGGAAGGGTGAGGAGCCCGCCCGGAGGTCTCGCAGTGCTGACCGAGCGGCCTCCGTGCTGGCACCTCCGCTACGGGATCGTGGTAAAGGCTGTGCTCGGGCTAGATGGTTTTAAAAGTGTGTTGCCTAAAGCTGGTAGGCCCCGCGCTGCAGGCTTGTTGGTAGCAATATTTTACTTCGGATAACTTAAAAACAACACCGTGGTGCTGTGGTCTCGCTTGCATGATGCTCAAGGCATAAGCGAATAGCAGCAGATGAAAGGCGTTTGTTTCTTCTGCTTCCTCTTTAACAAACGTGATGCTAACAATTTCTGCCAAGAATTGCATAGTTAAAACACTTAAAGGTAACTTAAAAGCACAGTGGGGGAATGGTGTCATTCCTCAACTGTATGCCGAAATGGATGAAGGTGACATTTCGTTGGAACTCCGAGTGAAGAGAAGGAAGGCTGCTGGCAGGCTCACAGGGGAGATCCAGTTCGTATTTATGGACTGCTGAAGTGACTGGTTACAAATAGTATTTATAGTGAAACGCCATGCACCTTGCTTCACTGGGAAACCAATGACTGAAGGGTATTGTGGCTTGGTTTTTAATTCAGAACCCGTTTGTGTATGTGTGTTAATTTCAGTCATATTAAAATTGTATTTTCATAGGGAGAAAACTGGGATTCAAATCAGCTAAAGAATCACTGTGATGTTATTCCATATGAAATACAAATGGTGAATTGAAATATTAAAGGTATTACTACAAAGTTGTGCTCCTTGAAAGGTGCAAAAAGCGCCAGGAGAGCATAAATATGTTTTAGATTTACCTTAAGGCCAGTTGTATGTGCAAAGTAATACTTTCAAAGAGCAGTTCTTACTTGTGTGTGGACTTTTTTATATATTTTCCTTTCTTTCTTTAGGAATCACCTGGCAGTTTATAGTTGATCTCAGAAACAGTCTTCTGTCTCTGTTGTGAAATTGTGTGTGTGTTCCCATGTGTTCCACATCACTGCACATGTGCCCTGTGTTTTGTGAGTTATGGTGTGTCAGGTGTCTTGAGACAGGTGTGACTTAAATGTGGATTTATATGTATAGTGCTGGAGTACTTTGAAATTCTCTTTTGGAAGACTTGGAGTCTTTATTAATAAACACTGTGCTTCGTTCATAGGATCTTTTATGATCCACAATAGAGTTCTTTGAAGATTCTAAAGATCTTGTGCATGCCTGTCCTGCCAAAGACTTCAGAATACTGCAAATAAAAGCTACCAGTTGCTTTTGTGGTTGTTGTATTTCAATAATTATAAATTAGCTGTGATTGTACAAGGATCTTACATGTGAATTAGACATTTGCAGGATGGGAATCTTGTATTTGTTTCCCTGATTTGCAGATTCTAGTGATATTTTGCTTTGAGTGTTAGTGCTGTTTTCAAGTTTGAGGGAGAAAACTTGGGAAATCAGCTGATCCTTGTGAACTAAAGGTCTGGACTGAAGAACAGACTTAAAATGGGATGCATAATAAACATACTTGTACATAATGTAACAATAAAATTAAAGATTTATAGATCAAGATGAAATGTATTCTATAGCATTCACTTCATTGAGGTAGAGGTGCAAATGTTGACAGTTGTGTAGTTGGAGGGTTCAGGTTCCATATTTCTGTTTGTTATTTGACCTTTCAAAGAAGGATTTAAAAAAAAAAAAAAAAAAAAAAAAAAAAAAAAGCTTTATCTTATAGTTTACCCTGAAGAATTTTCTAACCTGCTTTGGGATATGAAGCCTGATTTGGTAGGTGCCTGAAGCAGTTACTCCTTGAGAAAAGGAATCGAGCTGCAGAAGGGAAAAGTAAACAAGATACTTAATTTCTGTAACCAAGAGTTAACTGTCAGAAGAATTAACTTCACATTGCAGAAGATTTGTGGAAATAAGCTATCCAAATTGAATGGCTGATTTAAATTAATATATATATATTTCTGTGAAGGCCTTTTGACCAAATTCTGCTATTTTGTCTCTGTCAGATGCTTACTAACTTGTGTATAGAATACTTCTTCAGTAATCTAGGAACTTCATATTGAGAATAAGAAGTGTCTTTTATATAAAGTGTCTAATCATGTCTTTTATATAAAACACTTCTCACACCTTCTGACTGTTCTTCCCACTGTGCCTTTTTTTTTTTTTTTTTAATTTTTCTTTTTTTTTTTTTGTCTTTGTACTTTTATCTAAAACTGTCTTGAAGAGCTAGGATGTCTGTCAGGGGATTTAGAACTGGAGTCAGATGTTTCATCAGGTCAAAACAAACCCAACAATGCAGTATCATGAAAGGGAATCTAAGTACACAGGGGGCGTAGGTAGGTTACATGGAAGCTTGTGTTTTCTGACAAAAGAAATGTGACTCAGTAGTTTATTTTTTCCTGTCCTTGTACAGCTTGTACTACGAACTCTGAATAGCACCAGAAGAAAATGCTTTCCCCATGGGAAATAAACATCATTCATGAAGTAAATCTAAAATTTCAAAATTAGAATTCCTGATTTATACAGAATCTAGTGTTTTGGTCAAACCAATACAAGAACACAAAGAAACACGCAATTTGATTTTTTTTTAAATCTGTAATCAGTAATTCAGAGGCAAAATAAGATACAAATGTGGTCCACTAAGCACAACACTTCTGAAGAGCTTAACTATATTTCTACTCTTGAAAAAAATATAACTTGATATAACTTTAGTATGCTTGAACTCACAGGGGAAGGTAAAACATGCCAGTAGTTAGAAATTCAGCTTTAAAAACTAACACGATACTCCATGTCATGTTTAAAGACTGCAGAAGTTGTAGCTGAAGCAATTTTGGGTCCTCTTCTAAAGCATAAGCTCCTTATTCTAGGCATTTCGGAAGATTTGTGTACCAGTTTGGGGATAAAGTAGCATCTGACACCAAAGATTAAAGCCAAAAAGAAATAAGCTGTGATTATGAGATTGCGTATATGTTTGTACTACTACATGCTGAAGTGCTAATGCAGTGTTGAATTATGCTTGCTGCAGATGAAAATATGCATATATATTTTATTAGTTTGCATAAGACAACTGGAATAGAAAACAAAAAGCAAGTTGCTGCTCTGCTTACATCAGTGGAGGAGAGTGGGACTTGTTTTGACAATTGCTAGAGGAGTGCAAGTTCAAGAGGTTGGTTTGTTTGTTTTGTGTTCTGTTCTCCCCACCCACCCCCTTCATTTTTTGTGCTGTAGTTTTCAGCTTGAGCATTCATAATTGAGAAAGTCATACCTTTATGGAATATGTTGTGGAAGTTCTATGACATCAACATAAATTTTGACTTTTATGGATTAATTAAATGATCCACACTGGCGTTATGTGATGAGAATCTGAAGTGTTGGTTTGGTCGCATGATCCTGGTTGCAGAAATCCTATGTCAAGTGGAAGAGCCTGTCAGTGCCACACAGGTGCTGTGTGCACTACAGCGATAGTTTCTGTCAGGTCAGTCAATTTCATAATAAGAAAAACAAGCAAAAAACCCTCAGCAATACCAGTGATTTCCCTTGGTACGTGCCTAGAGCTGGATAGTTCAATTCTGGAAAGATTCGAAAAATGCTGAGAGGGTTCAAAGATAAGGCAACAAGATTGTCCAAGGCACAACATGATTCACTAAACAAGAAACTCAATTCTGGGACTCCCGCGGCTGGAGTTCGGTTCTGAGTCCTGCCAGCAGCCTGCTGTGTGAAGTCAGGAAATTCCCCTCACTCCTTTTCTTTGTTTTCTTCCCTCTTCCTGGTTTGAAGAGAGGTTCCTAGAGAATAGACTTTAATACTTACCATACTGAATGGTTTGGGGTTTCAATAGTCAACTTTCAATAGTCAGCTTATTTCAAAGAATAAATAGCAAATTTAATAATCCTTAATTCATTTGTTTTTGCTGCTTCCTTATTGTGTGGCCTTTTTTGCTGGGAAGGTTAAAGGTCTTGCTCAAGCATCACAGGATGCAATGCTATGTATGTAACTGTAGGGTTTAACTTATTAATCATAATAGTTAAAATGTTGCATTTCTACTGAAACTTTGTCAGTTTTTATTTGAGAGTATTCTGCCTCAATAAACAAAATAACAGTCTCTTGCAGAAAGAAGCTTCCTTACATATAGGTTTATAGGAGAATGTAAGAGCCCTTAAAAGTAGGGAAGAAATGAGAATTTTAAAAACCTTTTAGAACTGTTTTGACATCAGCTGTCATCAAGTGGTGGCTGATGCCATTAACAGTTTTGGAAAAACTTGTGTTTTATTTTTTAAGCAACCTTATGTCATCTCTCCAATGTTTGTGAACATTGGCAGCAGGCCAGTATTTGCTTACGGCTCTAGCACTGCATGAAAAAGGCTGGAATTTCAAAGAGGGTGTGACTTGAGTACAGATTTGAATGTCAACATTTTTGCATGTACTTCCTACTGGTAATGTGGGAATAAATGTTGTAGTTTTCTTATTACAGTGGGAATAGCTTTCAAGAACTTGAAGACCCGAACATGTAAAAATGGATATTGAATTCTTCTGCATTTCTTTAGATGGACCTAATTCTGGTTTGTGTTAGCTATTCCAGAGATAGCTGGAGTAAGCCCTCTGTGAAGGGATCAGCTGAAGGTAGGAATTGGAAAAGTAACAGTATTTCTGAAGTGGGTATTTTTGTTTTCTAACCATGCTAATATACTCTCTCTGCCTCCCCTTTCTGACTCTTGTCATGTGGTTTTCTGACTGTCAGCCTCCAGTAGTTGTAGTCTTAGCAAGGGTTATTCACAAAAGAGAAGTTTTATGTAGCTGTGATGGCTTAAGGATGAAGATGGGACTGTGTAAAAAAATGGTTTATCTTTAACACTGTAGTTCAGTATTAAAGATAATAAAACCTATAATTTTATTAAAAATAAGTTGAGTTTTTAGGTTCACAGACTCTTCTACAGACTTTAAATAAAAGCAGCAGTTATCAGCTTTAGCTTAATATTTGCTAATTGAAGCACTGAAAATTGCTCTAAAGCTGCTGTGGCTTCTGTTGTAGACCTGAAGAAATCTTTCTAACCTTCTGTGTTTTGTAGGACAGAAGTCATGGAACTGAGTGTTTTGGACTGATGGTCCTTGTGCTTCTCTCATGGAGTCTTAGCATGAACTTGTATAATCTGCAGGCAGAATGGTAACAGTGAAATGCAAAAATGTCCTTATTAACAATGTGATCAATGTGTGCAGTAGGGATCTCGTCACTTTCCAAAATGTTTATATGCTCTTTGGCTCTGAAAGTAGATATCAAGGGACTAGGGGGAGGGAAGTTTGGCAGTTCCGATGTGAAGTGTGGAAACTATTACTTCATGCTGGTTTTCCCCCAGTCAGGACTAGTTGAAAAAAAATATTTTGATGCCTTGAAGACCTTGTGAGTATATATCTGGAATGGTTCTTCCACCCATGATCACTGTGTGAGACTGCAGGGGTGGTGTATGGACCTGATACAGCTATACTTCAGTTGTGGTATTTGTGAAATAGGTCAGTGACTTTACAGTCTTTTGTCATAAGGCATCAAAAAGGAGTAGAGTGGGACAAGAATGCTAACTTTTTTATATAATAAAAATAAGCTCAAATCAAATATCTTTGCTCTGTCTAGTTTTAATATTTGACTATTGCCTGGGAGTTCATCTGAGACCACTGGTGCCTGAATATTCTAAAGAGATGTTCTTTATGTGTGCAATTGAAACTGTGATTTTGTTGGGAAAACTATGATCGTACATTCACATAAAATGCTTCTTCAGTATGCTTAGGTATTTATTAACTTATTTGAGATTATAAGATTTGGAAACATCTATCCAAAATAATAATCAAAATGAACAGACAAGGTGAAAGAGAGGACAAATAATATGTGTCCTTTTACTCTGCTTGTGCTCACTTCTTGGTGTATTTAAATAATGTAGCATTACAAGGAGATGAATAACTTGTTGATGTTAATCTTGCTGAAATGTACTTCAGCTGCTATATGTGATACATCAGTACATTAAGGATATTTAAAAAAAAAAAAAAAGCAAAAGAGTAACAATTGAAATTTGTACTTAAATCCTATCAATATGTCAAAATGGAAAAAATAAAAAGAGATGCAGGCCATAAACAAATCGTGGTATGACAACAGCCATAGTTTAAAATCTGTCAATCTTTATCTACTTTTTACATATGATTTATCTTTCCATAAATCCCATGGAAAGAATAAGAAATACTTGAAGTTTAGTTTTTGTTGTTATTGTTACAGTTTCAGATAAGTTTTGCATTCTGAAAAAAAACAAAAACAAAAAGAACCCAAAACAGCAAAACAAAACAAAAGTTTTTGCTAATATCATCTGCTTTAGATAAAATCAAGGTAGTGTCAGTTCACTGTTAAGAACATAACATTGAAATGCTTTGCTCCAAATACAGAATTTGTAAAGAGGAGAGTCTTTTATATATATTTGAGAAAGAAAGTCGGTGGTAGAACCCTATGTAATTTTACACTTTACATGTAACTTACATGCTGATCTGTTTGCAGCATGTTAAAGTGCTGTGTCCATGCTGATTCATAAGTACTCAGTCCTGTAAGAAGCTCTGATTTATGAGGTCTTATAAAAATGTATAGGCAGAAGACGGTTTTTTGTTTGTTCTTTTCCTGGAGTACCATGAAAGTACAAAGAAGTTATTTCAAAATGAGGAGTCTTTCATTCTTGCTTTATACCATTTCTTTAGAACAAGTCATATAAGTCAGGGTGGTTCTATACTTTCTTCAAACACTGTAAAACTCTACCCAGTAACAGCACTGCTTGTGTTCAGATATTTGTGTTGTCATGCAGAGAAACCTTATCAGTCACGCTTTTTTTGGTGCACACTGCATCTAAAGCATGTATAGAAATGTTACTTGTCATCAGTCGTATTTACACATTAACTTCTAGCCGTAAGGAACTTCTAATCATGGTCATTCTTTAAATATCTCTTTTTCTAAACTCAGGCTTTGACTTTATCAGAAATAGTAATTTTGTTAGTGATTCTACTGTTCACCTCACCCTGATTTTACCTCCAAGTCTCTTGTGAAAAACCTACATTGAAAGCTTTATTCTCCTGTGGTTAACTCTGTGGAGGGGAGGAGGGAGTTTCATTGCCTTAGATAGTCACCAGCTTTTTTTATACTATTTTCAGACTTACTGTTAAATACATCCATTAAATCTCTACATAGTGGTATGAAATCAGATGAGTGTGTCTCTTGGCTGATACAAGGCTGGCAGTGGTAAGCTAGGCTTCTATGTATTCTTCTAATGACTGATGTCATACCAATAACCAAAGGCATTGCATTCCAAAAATAACCAGAAGAAACAAAAACACTCTAAAGCTGTTCACCATCTTGTCCTACTTAATGCATTACCTGGCTCTGTTTCTGTGGGCAGGCTTTTTAAACTGCATATAGAAGCCTATGAGAGAGAACAGCTTTTTACTGAGGTTGTCACTTGGTTAGGCTCAAAGTGGCAGCCTTTAAAAATAGTTACTGTTAAAAAGTTGATGAAGTCCTGGTTTAAGATGCTCCTATTAAATGAAAGACAGCCTTTTAGCTAAAAGAAGTATGATGTGATTGCAAAAATGTATATTTTTTAATTTCCTTTTCATGTGATGAAATAAATTTTAGGAAACTGGCTGGAACAATTTAATTTCTAGAAACCTGAATTGTACTGTCTTCAGAAAACAGGTGTGCTGTAATCTAGAGATCATTAATTGAATGATGTTTTTGCTCCTGATGTGACTGAAAGCTATAACTTTTAGCTAAGGGTTTGTCTGGGACTGCCTTCTCAGATGTCATATTTTGCATTATGAAAGCTGATATGTTTGGATAGCTTGTACTAAAATGCATTGCAGTAATCTCCTGTGACTGTCTTCGTCCTTTTGAAATTTGAGATGTGAAAATGGTGATAAACCATTTTTGTAATAAAGAATAGGTAAAAGAACTTAAAACAGATTTTTTTTCTGCTTTATGTAATAATAAATATAGGTTTTCTACTTTAAAAAATGAATTTTATTTGTACCTTGTAGTAATTAGCAATCTAAGACATGCTTCTAGGAAAAAAAAAAAAACAAAACACCTTGAAAATGTCTGACTTTCCAACATTAATCTGTATTGCCAGTCCAGTAACATATGCTACTTATATTACTTATTTTAGTATATATCTGTGTTGTGCCACTGAGTGGTGAAACTTTATACGAAAATTTTGAGCTATATTTTGAGTTGGTTCAGTAGTTTTCCCATTATGTATCAAATTTTATATTATTAATTTATAGACCATTCAGTTCCTGTGCTCTGCAAATCAGTCAGTCCTTTTTTCTTTTTAAAAAGTGGCTATTTGGTTTATGCAATTATAGAAGTTGCACATATTTAAATGCAAAAATATATCCTGAAAGAGGGACTGGAATCTGACATGATGTTTGGTTTGCATGTTCTTTGAGCTGGGCTGGGGAACATTCTGTGGCCGTTCCCTCTACTCCCAGGATTTTTGTCTTATGTTTATTTTTATGCTCTGCTTCATACTTTGTCATGTGTACTTCTACAGTGTAGACCATTCATCATTTGGTGTATGAGGTACATTCTGCTTCACCTCTTACCTCCAAGTATCTACTATATAACATTATGCTTCATTCATATTTGGGCAGACCTTGCTATATTCTCTATTTTTGCATATCCTGCATAAACAAAGAGCCTAAAGCAAATGAAGCTTTTATTGCTTGGTATTGTTTTCGTAGAATTGCAGGATGGTTTGAGTTGGAAGAGACCTTAGAGTTCCAACCCCCTGCCATGGGCAGGGACACCTCCCCTCAGATCAGGTTGCCCAAAGACTTGTCCTATCACTACACTCCCCAGCAAAGGGTGCTTTGCCTGGAAGTTGATACTCCAGAAGAAACCACATTCCAAATCCTAGATTATTCTTTTGAGATACTTGTTTAGTAGACTTTTTTTTTTTTCCTCTAATGGCAGTTATTTTTCAGATACACACATGGTTATGTATATGTACATAACTTTTTTTTTCCTTATGGGCCTATGTTCCTGGCACTGAGGGAAACTTACTTTCCTGCTTTCAGAAAACCGTTAGCTTGGCAACGTAAGTAACATGTCCTCTCACAGGACAACATCTAAAAGTCAAATTTGCACCAGGGTAAGTTTAGATTGGAAATAATGAGACATTTATTCTCAGAAATAAATAGTCAGAAAGAGTAGTCAGGTATTGGAACGGGTTACCCAGGGAGCTGGTGGTGTCACCATTCATGGAGAAGTTAAAGGAAATTTTGGACCTGACGCTTAGGGACATGGTTTAGTGAGTGACGGTGGTAGGGGGATGGTTGGACCAGATGATCTCGGAGGTCTTTTCCAACCTTAATGTTTGTATGATTCTGTGTTACACTGACCAGAGGCTAGAGCCTGAGCAGGAAAAGGTCATGTGGAACATGTGGAAAAAGGCTGCAATTTGCAAGGTCCTGCAATTTTGCCATCTCACCTAACCCATAAAAGTGGGCTAAAAGAAAGCTGGAGAGAGACTCTATCAGGGATTGTAGCAATGGAACAAGGAACGATGGCTTTGAACAAATGGAGGGGAGATTTAGATGTGATGTGATGTGAGGAAGAAATCCTTCACTCAGCGCACAAAGCGCACATGGGAATTAGGGCTGAAGGTGCACCTTGCTTCTGTTCTTTTCCCTAAATAATAGAACGAAATTACCTAAAAAAACAGTGCTAAAAATAAACCCAGGGCACAGGATGGGAGGTGGAGGGCAGTCCCTGTGGCCGAGGGGCAGCCTTTCTCTCTGGCAAGCCAAATGGCCTGGGGGAGCCAGCCTCAGAAAAGGGGCCCTCAGCCCCCAGCCCTCCTCCTCCTTCCACGTGAGGGCATCTTCCAGGCCGCTCCCAACACAGCCACCTTTGGCCACATGTGGGCCACTCCATCACAGAGGCCTGCTGAGGTCACAGTGGCCACCACTGCCCTGCCCTTGCGCTGGGCCCTATAAAACCAGACCCCTGCAGCTGGCCCACCACTCGCTGAGCTTCTAGGCACTCTGACAGCCAGCTTGTGCGGCAGGAAGAAGTCCAGAAGCAGTAAGGCGAGAGGCAGGCCTCCTTGGTGTGAGGGGACAGCAATGCAGTCCAAGGAAGCACTGAGAATGAAGGCACCTAACGAGAAGTGTCATGGGCAGAGGGGTGGCACAACTGACACCAGTGCCCGAGGTACCTCTGGCACACAGCCCGTAGACACTTACAGGCGGTACCACTGGCACCACAAGGGCACGGGGAACAGGCCGCCCCCTCAGCCACACAGCGACAGGGGGCCTGGGCCTTCCCAGTGGCACAATGGCATCATGGGGTGAAGGCAGGAGTGTCAGGCAGACAGCCACAGGGAGCAGAGGCCTGCCCATAGCCTGGAACGCAGTGTGGGACCCAGCCATGGCCGTAAGCCAGACGGCAGCATCAAACCCACAAATGGGAATCAGCCAGACAGTGGCATGGGACCTAGGGGTGGAAGCAGATGAGCCCCTGGTTCAGCTCCCTGGCCTGAAAACATTCTGGATGGAAGGCGTCCTGTTTGGGCAGTCCCAGGCAAGGAGTGGCTTATCCTTCTGCCAAACACTGTGGAGCCCATGTGGGTGGATCCACCAGCAGATGTGGAGGAACCGATGGAAGTGGATCCACCTCAGCCGGATCAGACCTTCAGTTACCCTGGCATTTCTTTGCTCTCTGCCATCTGAGCCCACCAACAGTGTTGCAGCACTGCCTGGCGAGCTCCCTACTCGTCACGCAGGCTCCATCCCAAGCATTAGCTTGGAGCCACCAAACACCATGGACATACAGCAGGCTCACCTGCAAGATGTCCTGGCAATAAAGAACTCTGTTGCTGATTCTCAGGGGGTTTGTGAGTGCTTCTTTCCCATCCCCCAGCCCTTGTGTGAGAGGTGGCAGCCTTTCTGCACAGAGCCTTGAGGAAGAGCACAAGAGAGGACCCAGCTTCCTTCAGGCTGCTGCATTGAGGTGACAGGAGGAGTTCCCCACGGGCCACCATGTGCCTTTAACATTTGTGAAAATAGACTGAGGGATGAAAATAGTAGTAAGCAATTATAGGTGGCTAATTTCTTATATTAGGAGTGAGCTTCTATATCTGAGTAATTGGCAACGACAGACGTGGAGAAGGCTGAGGTACTCAACAACTTCTTTGCCTCTGTCTGCACTGGTAGATGGGCTTCCCGAGCAGTCAGGCACTGGGACAGGTTGCCCAGGGAGGTGGTGGAGTCACCGTCCTTGGGGGTGTTCAAGGAAAGGTTGGACCTGGTGCTCAGGGACATGGTTTAGTGGTGACATTAGTGGTAGGTAAGTGGTTGGGCCAGATGATCTTGGAGATCTTTTCCAACCTTAATGATTCTATGATTGTTTGGTTCTATGATTACATGAAAATAAAAGTTAAATGCAGATCATAAATTATAGCTTCTGTATGTGCCCGTATCAAATCTTGGTAAATGTGACCTCTTAAAGAAAGTCATATTGGAGTCCTGACTCACACGCCTTTACTGGGCTCTAGGTTAGCTAGTAATTCTTGAGCCTCTGCCCTCATCTGTAGAAAATGGATTCTTGGAGGTTCTTGCAGAAAAGCTAAAACATTAAGTGTACCAAAAGAAATGATGTTTTAGTGGGCGGGAAGCACGAAAGCCAGTGCCTCGTCGAGGAATTCAGAGTAGTCTCAAGTTCATCTACAAGAACAGATTTTCTCAACACGCTCTGTATATTTTATCGAAGTCTGAGGCTGTGCGTGCTTCTCTTGGAAGCCGTGCAGGCAGAGTCCTGTGTGAGGCTTGGCCCGTGGCTGGCGGTGGGGCTGCGGGCCGGGCTCTGCTCACTGCCCTGCCCGCGGCGGCCTCAGGGGCCGCAGCCCGGCCGCTCGCCGTGGTGCTGAAGGGGAGCGAGGCTGCGGCCGGCTGCTCTCCGCGGTGCTGAGCGGGAGCCGGGGCAGCGTGGTGGGCCATGTCTCTGAGTACCTGAGTGCAGGGAATTATTTCCCCGAGTGTATGAGCCGTGTCGCTTGGTACTGACTTCCAAAATGAACGACAGGAGGACAAAGTGGGACTGGAAACATCACTGGTACTTCTCAGGAAGCTCTGTCGGTTAGCATCTTGAGATATGCTAGAGAGTGTTTAAGTCAGCAGCAGCAGGATTTTATTCATATTGGCAAAATTCTTAAAAATGGGTTCAGGTTTGATTGCCTAAAGCTAACTTTGGGAATACACCACACAAAACTTGACGATTTCTTTTGGGATTTATACTTAAAGTCTGTTCTGAAAGAATTGCATTCTTACCTTTTAAAGGATTTTAGAAAGTTGGAAACCAAGTTGTCTTGTCATCAAATTCATTAAAGGAATGTGTGCTATTTCTGAAAGTTGCATAAGTCTGTTAGATTCAAAAGCCCTCATAGAAAAAAAAAAAAAAAAGCTCTCAGAAGATGAGGAAATTGCATCTTGAGATTATATAAAGCTTTAAAACAGTTATTTTGATGATTAATGAAAAAAAAAAGTGGTACAAGTCTGTAATATGTCTACTTTTTCACCCTGTTACTTCAGTTAGGTGTTGTTACTCTTTGTTTTGAGAAGATTTGAACTTAATAATATCACTCTGCTGAGAGAAAACTCTGCTGTGTGGGTTGTTTGCCAAGGGCAAACTAGAATCATAGAATCATAGAATATCCTGAGTTGGAAGGGACCCTTAAGGATCATCAAGTCCAACTCTCGACACCGCACAGGTCTACCCAAAAGTTCAGACCATGTGCCTAAGTTCACAGTCCAATCTCTTCTTAAATTCAGACAGGCTCGGTGCAGTGACCACTTCCCTGGGGAGCCTGTTCCAGTGTGCAACCACCCTCTCTGTGAAGAACCCCCTCCTGACGTCCAGCCTAAATTTCCCCTGCCTCAGCTTAACCCCGTTCCCGCGGGTCCTGTCACTAGTGTTAATGGAGAAAAGGTCTCCTGCCTCTCGACACCCCCTTACGAGGAAGTTGTAGACTGCGATGAGGTCTCCCCTCAGCCTCCTCTTCTCCAGGCTGAACAGGCCCAGTGACCTCAGCCGTTCCTCGTACGTCTTCCCCTCAAGGCCTTTCACCATCTTCGTAGCCCTCCTCTGGACACTTTCCAACAGTTTCATGTCCTTTTTATACTGTGGTGCCCAGAACTGCACACAGTACTCGAGGTGAGGCCGCACCAGCGCAGAGTAGAGCGGGACAATCACCTCCCTTGACCTACTAGCGATGCCGTGCTTGATGCACCCCAGGATACGATTGGCCCTCCTGGCTGCCAGGGCACACTGCTGGCTCATATTCAACTTGCTGTCTATCACGACCCCCAGATCCCTCTCTTCTAGGCTGCTCTCCAGCGTCTCATCGCCCAGTCTGTACGTGCAGCCAGGGTTTCCCCGTCCCAGGTGCAGGACCCGGCACTTGCTCTTATTGAACTTCATGCGGTTGGTGATCGCCCAGCTCTCCAACCTGTCCAGATCCCTCTGTAAGGCCTTTACGCCCTCACTTGAGTCCACAACTCCTCCAAGTTTGGTGTCATCAGCAAACTTGCTCAAAATACCCTCTATTCCTACATCCAGATCATTTATAAAAATATTGAAAAGTACCGGCCCTAAAATGGAGCCTTGAGGGACCCCACTGGTGACCGCCCGCCAGCCTGACGCAGCTCCATTTACCATAACCCTTTGGGCCCTGCCCGTTAGCCAATTGCTCACCCATCGTATGATGTTTTTATTTAGCTCTATGGTGGACATTTTGTCCAGTAGGATCCTATGGGAAACCGTGTCAAAAGCCTTGCTGAAGTCCAAAAAAATCACATCAGCTGGTTTCCCTTGGTCCACCATACGGGTGATCTTATCATAAAAGGAAATCAGGTTAGTTAGGCAGGACCTACCCTTCACAAACCCATGCTGGCTGGGACCAATAACTGCTTTGTCCCCCAGGTGCGCCTCAATGAGTCCAAGAACCAACTTCTCCATGATTTTACCAGGCACTGACGTGAGACTGACAGGCCTGTAATTGCTAGGGTCTTCTTTCTGACCCTTCTTGAAAATTGGCACAACATTTGCCAGCTTCCAGTCTACTGGGACCTCTCCAAATTCCCAGGATCGTTGAAAAATAATTGATAGAGGTTCCGCAATGACATCCGCCAGCTCTTTCAGCACCCGGGGATGAATCCCATCCGGACCCATGGACTTGTAGGGATCCAGGTGGAGTAGCAAATCCCGCACACGTTCAGGGTCAGTTGGGAGTTTGTCATCCCCACCGTCCCGGTCCTCCAGCTCAGGGCACCCTGGGTCCCGAAGCCCATCATCGGCATTGAAGACAGAGGCAAAGAAGGCGTTAAGCGTCTCTGCTTTGCCTACGTCATCGTCTGTGAGGAGACCTTCCCTATCAAGGAGCGGCCCTATGTTTTCTTTAGTTCTCCTTTTTCCATTTACATATCTAAAAAAAACCTTTTTATTTTCTCTCACAGACACAGCCAGCTTCAACTCTAGCTGTGCTTTGGCCACTCGAACTTTCTCCCTACAAACACGAACAGCATCCCTGTATTCTTTCCATGACGCCTGGCCCTCCTTCCAGTAGCGAAACACTCTCTGTTTCCGCCTAATCTCCATTAGAATGTTCCTGGTCAGCCACGCCGGCCTCCTGCCCCGCCTGCCTGACTTGCGATATTTTGGAATTGCCTTATCTTGTGCTTCTAGGAGGCATCGCTTAAAGAGTGACCAGCACTGGTGGACATCGAGGCCTTCAAGAGCAGTTTCCCAGGGGACCTTACTGACTAGTTCCCTGAGCAGCCTGAAGTCCGCTTTCCCCATATCTAGGGATGAGGTTTTGGTGGCACTTTTCCTTCTGTCACCATAAATTTTGAACTCAACCACTTCATGGTCGCTATGACCGAGGCGGCCACCAATCACCACATCTCCCACCAGACCCTCTCTGTTTTCTAGCAACAGGTCTAGGAGGGCACCTTTCCTAGTTGGCTCCGTTAGCACCTGTACCAAGAAGTTATCATCTAGGTGCTTCATGAACCTCCTGGACTTGCTCGTGTCAGCCGTGTGGCACTCCCAGTTAACGTCCGGCAAGTTGAAGTCCCCCATAAGGACAAGGGGAGTTAATCTCGAGGCCTCTCTTAGTTCTGTAAAGAATAATTTATCGGCGCTATCGTCCTGGCCAGGCGGTCTGTAATAGACTCCCACAACGACATCCCCTTTATTCGTTCGTCCCTTGATCCTTACCCAGAGGCTCTCAACTTTGCCATCGCCGACCTGAAGTTCCACACAGTCCAGCCCCTGCTTCACATACATCGCCACCCCACCACCTCGCCTACCCTGCCTGTCCCTCCTGAAGAGCCTGTAACCATCTATCGCAACACCCCAGTCACAGGACTCATCCCACCAGGTTTCGCTTATGCCGATGATGTCATAGTTGCGGGACTGGGCCAGGACTTCTAGCTCATCTATTTTATTCCTCATACTGCGTGCGTTTGTGTAAAAGCACTTCAGGTGCGTCTCCTTACACTCAGCACCTTGTGGATCTGACCAAAGGACCCCACTGGCACACAGCCCCTCTGATTCTAGCATACCATCCCTTAGGTCTTCACCGGCTCGCCTGGTTTTAGCCCCTTCCCCCTTCGACTCTAGTTTAAAGCCCTATCTATCAGCCCTGCCAACTCCTGACCTAAGATCCTTACCCCTCTCCGAGAGAGGCGCATCCCATCCGGTGCCATCAGGCCCGGTGTAGCATAGACCTTCCCATGATCAAAGAAACCGAAATTCTGCCGGTCACACCAGTCTCGAAGCCACGAGTTTATGCGAACAGTACGTCTTTCAGCTTCGATCCCCCCTATCGGAAGGACAGAGGCAAACACCACCTGCGCCCCTGATCCTCTAAGTAGTCGCCCCAAATCCCTAAAGTCTCTTTTGATCGCCTTCGGACTTCTCGTTGCTACTTCATCGCTACCAGCCTGAAAGACCAGTAGCGGGTAGTAGTCAGTGGGCCGTACCAGGCGCTTGACTTTCTTGGCAAAGTCTCTCACCCGAGCCCCAGGGAGGCAACAGACTTCTCTGCGGGTTGGGTCCGGTCGGCATATCGGTCCCTCTGTCCCTTTCAGGAGGGAGCCCCCCATAACAATAGCCCTTCTTTCTTTTTTGAAGGATGATGTGGCAATGCGACGTGTAGGTCGCATTGTCTTAGGCGCCCCCTCCAACTGGGACGGGTGTTTGTCTACTTTGTCATTTAGATTGTCTTGCTCTAGTCCTTCATATCGATTATTTAAGGGTAGATGAGAAGGTGAGGTGGGCAGAGAGAGGGCTCGCCTACCACCCCGAATAGGCACCTGCCTCCATTCCCCCCCTTGATCTAGGTCTCCTCCCGCTGCCTGGCTGGAGGAGCGAACCTCCGTCTTCTGCGTAACAGGAGACGCCTGTGCCGTGGCAGTCTCGTGAACCTGCCTCAGAGAGGGTAGAGCACACCTCCACCAGTCAATTTCCCTCTCTGATTCCCTGATGCTCCTGAGCCTGTTCACCTCCTCCCGGAGCTCCGCTACCTGGCTGAGCAGTTCTTCAACCTGGGCACACCTCCCACAGGCATACCCACCACTGCTGTCGGAGACCGACAGAAGGCTGGGGCACACTCTGCAGCCCAGGACCTGGACGGCTGCGTGTTTCCCCGAGCCCTCCGTCTGAGTAGCCACACTGGTGACCGTGGCTGGAGATGCCTCACGAGATGCGGAGGCCACGGTTTTCTGCCTGGTCGATACCATGGTCAGGTTCTACGCAAGCAGGTTACAAGCACCGAAGGGAGAGGCAGCTGCAACAGAGCGACGATGAGCCCCCCGCTCGCCCTGCCCGCGCGAACTGCCGCGCAAACTGCCACGCCCTTCGACGTGCCACGCCCTGTTTGCCCGTCCTGTTCGCCGCGCTCCCTAGGGGCAGCTTTTAACAGCCTGGGAGGGGGCGCTGCTGGCTCCGCCCTCGCCTCGTCAGCCTCCCTCGCGAGGACAGCCGGGTTCCGGCGGCTCCCCCGAGTGGCCTCGATGCCGGACAAAAAGCCCTGCCCGCCTCGGTCCCCTGCTCCGCTGCAGAACACGTCTGCCCCGGAGCCGATCGCCTCAGCAAAAACTAACATTATCTCTTGAATGCCAAGTCAGTTGCTCAGCTCTGAGAACTTCCCCGTGCATTGCTTTGGAGTCCAAATACCCACAAACAGATGCAATATAGACATACTAGCTTAATTTTCTCTGGGGCTTTCTGTGCTTGAAAGTCCCAAATCAAATATTAATTAATTAAGTCTGTAAGACAATGCAGCTCAGTGACTAAAGCAGAAATTGGAGTAGTCCTTTGGCCTGTCCTGTTTTCCTTGAAGTGATTTAAGGTCTAATCATACAGCAGATGTGTCAACTGTATTCTGATTTGATGATTAGAGGGCAAATGGGTTTCTTACTCACCAGGAGGCAAATTGTGGAATTTGTACATCTGTCACTAAATCTTTGTTGTTGTTGTTGTTGCGGTCTGCTTCTCAAGATTTAACTGTCTTAGCAAATTGCCTGAAGCTAATTGTGCTACAGATTTGTGATGGTTGTTTCTGACATAACTCGCTTGGTAGAGGTTAACGTTCCAGAACCAGAAAGGGATTGTGATTGGGTGCTGTTGGCAATACTGCCGTGCCCTGCCCAGCCCAAGGGCATTGAGATGCATTTGCAAATATCTGCTAAACTGGTCTGTAACAGGAGAAAACAGTTGATTCCAGTTGTATGCAAAATGGATACCTAAGTTAATCCTGCTTATTAGATGGCTGTGAAAGACTATTTTTGCAATTCCACCTTTATCATGGTGGAATTGTCAATTGTGTGTCCTTTCTGGTCAACTCTTTTATGTGTGCTTAGCTGTGAAAATAAGCATGCTTGAAAATGATCTGATTAGTTTGGCTTTCTAATTTGTGTTCAATTTACTGCATGACAACTTGGGGGTTAACACATAGCTGATCTTTCTTGTACTCTTGTGTTTAACTTCATAAATGGTGAGTTACCTGCTCTCTAAGAGTGCCAGGAGGCTGTAGCAGATGTCGACACAGATTAATCTCCTGGCAGTTACACCTTCATATAATTTATACCTTCCTTGCGCTTCCTTTCTGAAGAAAGCTACATTGATTTCAAACAGAAAACATGTAGTACAGTAGATTGCTTAGCTTTTTTTTTTAGATAAATTTTCTCTATTCTTAGGCAACTGGAAAAGGGAGGAAGCTGCAGCTACAGTGCAATTCCACTTCTCAATGTGTCATCATGTATAGGATTTTGGGAAAGGGTATGGCTTAGAAGGCATATTAGGGCCATGAGGATGAAGAAAGACTGAGAGAGCTGGGACTGTTCAGCCTACAGAAGAGAAGGCTCTGGGGTGGCCTCATTGCAGCTTTTCCGTTCTTAAAGGGGGGTTTATAAAGAAGATGCAGAGCAACTTTTGCTTAGTCAGATAATGCCAGGACAAGGGGAAATGGTTTTAAACTAAAAGAAGGTGGGTTTAGATTAGAGGTTATGGGGAAATTCTTCACCCAAAGGAATGGATGAGGCCCTGGCACAGGCTGCCCAGAGAAGCTGTGGATGCCCCATCCCTGGGAGTGTTCAAGGCCAGGCCAGGTGGGGCTTTGAGCAACCTGGTCTGGTGGGAGGTGTCCCTGCCCATGGCAGGGGTTGGGACTGGATGGTCTTTAAGGCACCTTCCAACCCAAGCTGTTCTATGGTCCTATATGGCATCAATTAATTTCACCAAGCTATATTATACAGACTTTCTAACCTTTAAATTGTAAGTAGAAAGCAACAGAAGTTCTCTTTAAATATCTATTAGATTTAGTGAGAAGACCTGCCAAAAACCAAAACAAATTGGAAAGCTAGGTATCAAAGTTTTTCCTCCTTATTAGAACCTTTTCAGACTGTTAGGGGAAGAAGTGCATTAATTGCTGGAGATACTTGTGCTTAATGTTTTTAAAAGTGCTATTAATAACATCCATGTATTGTTTACTTAATTATTCGATAGCTGTTTGAAACTGAACTTTGAAAAAGTATTAAACAAACAAATTTATTGTCTGCTGCTAAATGTTTTACTCTGCAAAGCAAATCTATTCTGCATTGTTTCTTAGAAGTTGAAACATTGTTCATAATTCTGCAGAAGAGCGGGTGTTTTAGAATTTGCATCGTACTATGAATAGTCTTTGAAAGTGCTTCAGAATAATTCCTTGATATTCTATGAAGGTGACCTTTATATGTGGTTTATTTGATCATTCTCAAGTCTTCTGTTAGCCAATGGTGTATTTTGCAATATACTACCAATTTAGTGTGCTTCTCATTTCCTCTTTCATATAAAAATGGAGAGTTTTACAGTAGTAGTCAGAACTGGGCATTTTCATTTGAGAGACTAAATATATATAAACTGACATGTGCATGATACAGACCTGTACATGCCTCAAGGCACAAGGCCTTAAGCTAATTATTTAATGTGAAGTTGCACGCAAGTATTTAGTTAAAAAAAAAAAATGGTTGCAAGCGTATTTATGGGTGTGTCCTAAGATTTCCAATATTTTCTCAACTCCTTCATTTTATATATGTATTTATGTGTGTGTGTGTATGCTGAAGAAAGATTTCTTGGTTTTCCTTTAATCATCCTTCTTTATCATGCCAGCTATTAAAGATTTTCTTTGCTTCCTAGGATAGTTCTTGGTGCCCAAAACTTGAAGCCTTGATGAAAAACCTTATTTGACTTGACCTGTCAGGTGTTAGGGATATTTACGGGAGGTGAGAAACTCTGAACAGATCTACTTTTATATGATGAATTGCTGGAACAAAAGGAGTTAATGCCTTCCATTTGATGTTGAATGAAGTACTGTAAAAGCACAAATCCAGATAATCGTTACAATTTAAGTACTCTTAATCATTTAACAGCTCTGAATCATGTTGCATTCCAGATGCCAAACAAAAGCATTAGTAAAAATCTTTATTGCAGATGCATAGGACAGCTTTTTAAGAACATTAACTAGTGTAGCTCTTGAGAAAACTATATCACTGATAGAGTTTAGATCCAATTAGGTAACCACCGTCAGAAAACACAGATGTTGGACCGGTGACTTAATATTTGGGTTGAGCAGCCATGGGATTCCCCTTACTATATTCAATAAGAAGAATGGAAAAGAGATTGTTTTGGACAAAACAACATAGCCGTAAGCTGCCACCAGGATATCAGTTTTCCTGTAGGTCTTTAATGGAGATACTACAATTTTCCTACTTAAGTATGCACTTCGTGACTTTATTCAGTTGTCAGATAACCAGGGGTAGAGGGAATGGCAAAAACTTGAAGTATTTTTATAGATACACACTCTCTAGATAGATAAGAGACTTTTTTTTTTTTTTAAAAAAAAGTGTATTCAGAGCCATATTTTTTGCAGGATTGCTTTTAGGAAATCTAACACTAAGTGCGTCTTCACTGCTGTTTGTCGTGTGCCAGTTTGGTTTTTCCAGGTGAGTGCTAGACAAATAAACATTGAGATAGCATGAAGACTGCCTGAAATGCTGGGCTCAAAGGGTTGTGTTCATTAACATGTGCTGCCTCAAGATGTTGAAGTGTCTCTATCCTTAGAGATATTCAAAACACACTTCAAAAGGGCCCTGCGTGACCTTTTTAAGCTGACCCTCCTTTGAGCATGGTGATTGGACCAGATGACCTCCAGAGGGGCCTTCCAGCCTCAGCTATTCTGTGATTCTGGGCATATGTTGTTTCTGTAATAGTTAATAAAAATTATGCATTGAACATTTAAATTGTTGCTGTGAAATGACAAAAATAATAGCCAGTATTGTGCAAATACTGAGAGGTAGCTTTGAAATGTGTTTTTCACTGTACAATAGAGCCCTGTAGGTTGCTGGAAAGTTTACCACTGGGACATTGCAAACTTGTCCTAGATATTATTCTCAAAGTTCAGCCTGAGGTGAAACTTGGACTGACAAGTGGTGTGATTTGAGCAAAAGTGACCATGGCAGCTTCGTTCCTTATTATTTATTTATTTTTAAAGTTTTAGGAGAAAAACTGTGAAAAGGAGTGGAAGCTTATTGATCAGCTCTTGGTTTGAACATCAATTTTTGTTTGTTTGTTAAAATCTTGGTAACTTTTCCAGAGAAAGGAAGAGAAATTACATCAAGGTAGTATGGTATGTCTGGGTAAGTGGCTCAAATTATTCTATAGTTACAACAGTTTCATGAATGAAGTTTCTAGTTGGGATTTCCCTTTTGCATTCTGAAAAATCAGCATTTACCATTAAACTTTCAGAGATCTGTTGTAGTTAAGGCTTCCATAAAATGAAAAAATGCTGTAGCTGAAAATACTAAGTTGGAAGTCCTGCAGTGTGTGCTTTTTGCTCTGATATTTTTTCCTGAATAGCCATTTAGACCACTGGTACTGAATTCCTTCTTGCTCTTTAGAGGCTGTGTGGTTATGTTCTCTTACACATTTTTGTAAGAGAGCTTTCTTTATCAATTAAGCAAGTAAGTGGTTTAGGACTCTAGTTTGATTTACAGGTATCATCTGCATTGAAAAATAAGAACTAATTTCCAAGGAGGAATTATGTTTGTTCTCTGACTTAAGCACTCTAACTTTTGAAACTTTTTTTAAAACTTATTTTTTTAATCTTTCGTAAGTCTTTCTGCAGTGTGTACTTGGGCCATACTAACATATGTCATCGTGAAAATGCAAATATAAATTTTGTTCTGACATCAAAAATATTAAACTTTTTATTCTGACTTATCCTGCAAGCTGGTTTTATACTTTACAGTTGAAAACAATGCTAAACACACTTAACAAACAAAGTGTCTTTTAATCATGCAGGAAATACACTGCCTAGAAATAGCTGTAGTTGAGAACAGTGTAACACGAATGTACAGAACTGGATTGCTGTATAATATGGACTTGCATGACTCTCTTAGAGCCAGCAACACAAGGCTAGAACAGCTGAGCATTTCTCTCGGCAATAGATGTCATGTAGTAGATGTCATGACATGGCAGGTCATGCAAAGCAGTAGCAGCAATGCATGTATCCATCTCTCTTGTAATGGGGAAGTCCTCATGTCTATTTTGATTTATAGTAAAGAAGTGCACTTCTCTTGTATCCAAATGCTTCTCATCTTTACGTCAGGGTCTTCAAGTCTACTTTTTCTCCTGGAAGTAGTGTTTTGGTTCAAGATTCTGCAGATCATTTCTGGATGTTTTACTCCTGAAAATCAGTTCACTAGAATCTGGCCAGCAGGCACGCCATCTGCAGCTTTCTTTAACACGCATCTTATACACTACTTCCAGTCAGTGGCTAATGTTAATCAACTGAATATTCAACCACTCTCACGGGACTATACTGGTATCTTCAAATAGCTCTTGCCATTTCATCTGTATTTCTGTTTGTGTGACATCACATCTGCTTGCCTTGCTTAGCTGCTAGTGAACAGTGTATGTCCCCTGACTTATCAAGACTTCTCTTTTAAAAGAAAACTAAGTGTAAATGTTTCACAGTAAATGTGCAAGTGAACCCCTCCCCATAATTTGTTTTCATTCAAAGGTTGAATGTTAGGTAGAAGTGGAAATCTGTTGATGTGTTCTGCTTGGAAATAAATTATGCTGAACTTCATGTCACCATCCTCTAAACAATTCCTTTTACACAGAAGGCATTAGAGATTACTACAGCAACAAACATTCCCAAGTAAAAATAAGTTGGTATTTGTTTTCAGAGTTTCTAAGGGAAATAAGTAATGAATTTTAATTAGGCATAAATTTGGTTAATGTACAAAGACTGTACTGAACAGCTCAAGGGTGTTTTACAGTAAATTTTCTTGTAGAAGTACACTTCAAGGATGGGGGGAAATGTCAAGTTCTTGCCCTACTTGGATTTTAGTGCAAAGGAATACTGGTACAGTACTTTGCCTGGCTGTTTTGGACAGATGCTGTTGGAGGGGGACACTGCTTTTACAGCTCCAGACCAGAAATTTGTCTAATAAAGATGAACTTTTTCGGAATTTGGACTGGTTATCTTATGTCTTTTGTCTTTACTTGACGTTTCATTGGTCATAATACATACATTTTAAGTACTTAAATGTAGCATACTTACTTGTGAACAGACAGGAAGAAAAGGGGGAAATGTAACAAAGTGTGTGATTGTTCTGGACTGTAGTAGATATTGCTACGTAAAATTGATTCCTGGAAGATCTTCTGATGTCTCTTGTCAATGTTGTAGACTTAGTTTTCTGTTTGTATTCCGCTGTATCTGTGGGGTGTGACTTGCCCCTAGAAAAGCTTTGTTAATATTTCCCAGTATATTTTACTACTTCCTGTGTGAAGCAGCTCAATTCTTGTTTATCCACTGCTAGAAGGGGTAGGTTAGGCTCATTGGTGTTTGTGTTCCAAATCATTAATAAGTTATGCATGAGCAATTCCTCGTTGGCACTGCAGTTTTTTTGCAGCTCATGAAAAAGAGATGTAGCACAGACCAAGTCTTGGGGTGTCTCTAGAGTCTCTGGTGGTTCAGGCCACGGGGATCCACCTGTGAAGTTCAAAATGAAGGTTTACCAGACATGTAAGGTTCATCTTTGCATTTTTTTCTAATAGGTATGAGTTCCTGTTTCCATGCAAACCTGAAGAAAATGAACCACAGTCATTTTTGGTGATTTTTTTTTTTTTTTTTTTTTTTTTTTGTGCTACAAAATATATTTGGCACCTAATAGTAGAGTTAAGGTGAGATACCCATTTTTAATTGGAAAAGCATTCATTCCATCACGATGGAATTGCTGGCAGGAGCAGATGACCCAAGTGCAGCTGACTATGCAGGAGTATAACATCTGGTTTGGAGCCAAAAATGATTCTCAGCCAAGTAGTCAAACTTCATCTTTCAGCCAAAGTGTTGAATGCTGTTGTCTGTATTCCATGCGGTGCAAGACACCAATGCAGCAAAAGACTTGCTGAATGTTACCACACGAAGTACAAGTAAACATGCCAGTGCCCAGTCCTTGGTATAAAAAAGTCATTACTGTTTTTGTCACTAATTCTGTTGGAGTTCTTCAGACCAAAACACGTAGTGTTTCATTGGATTCTTCTTAGGTATGTTATTGTTTTGTATAAAAAGTATTAAGACTTTTAGCTGATAGTCCCACGGTATTCTTGGAGACAATTTGGTCTGTACTTCTGGAATACCATACTAACTGAAAATACAGTCTACTTTTTTTCATGCCATCTGATAAGGACTGCAGTGTGTATGACGCGTTTAGAGTGGAGCTGGGGAAAACATGAGCAATTTATACTTCTTGGTAATATGCAGTTGTACTAGTGTATTTTAAAATTTTAACTTTAAAACTATAATTTTAAAACTGTAATTTAAAAATATAACAAGCATGCTTAGGAAATAGCTCATCCTTTGGTTCATAAATGAAGACTACAAAACTTCTGTGCTCCTCCATTTTTTGCAACCTTTCTACCTCTGAATTTTCGGAAACTTAGCATTTTACTTTTTTATTTGCATGCCATATACCTTGTTAACCTTAGCTGCAGTTCTTTTCTTCAATTTCGTGGATACTGGATTCCAGGAGTTTTAATAGTCTACTGAAGAAATGAGGAATATAGCAGTTAGTGTGAAAATGGTCCAAGTTCTGTGGCAGGAGATGAAGAAAATCCCACGTTGTATGGTAGATTTGTCAGAATTTAAGGTCATCCATTGTATGGTAAGCCTTCTAACTTGAGTGGCTGATGAGGGAGAAATAAAGAGGTGACCTTCTGAAGAGACAAGTAAGGGCTCTGCTTTGTGCTGTAAGAGTCTGAGGTCCTGTGGAGAAGTTGTGTATGGTAACTGTAAGCACAGTGAAGACAATAACTAGGAGTTGGAAGAAAGCTTACTCCTGTTAATGGGTGGCACTTCAAAATTTATGTGCTTAGGTTTATACAAAGAGGCAGATTCTACCTGTTAAGAAGACCTAATGTCTTTCACATTCATGTCAGGTGCACTCTGCCATGTGTGCCTCAAGGCTGTGGTCATAAGGCAGGTGCAAGGTGAAGCCCAGGACATAAGTCAGTAAATCAGGACAAGGTCGAGACTGGGGCCCTTGCACCTGTGTGGTTTTGTGCATGTGCACACGTGGTACTTGCTTTTGTGACTGGTTGGACAAATGATGTGTCTTGACCCTCCAGTAATGGAGAAATTTGACTGTATGGTGGTGACAGGAGAGAGAGGAGAGCTTTGCACTCAGAAGTTCCTGTTGGCATCACCAAAACCACTGAGAATATAAGAGGTTGAAAACCCTTGGGTGCCAGGCATTAAAACAATAATTATGATTCTGTTAATGGAATTGCATGTCACTTAGTGTCATTTTTTTTGTAATGTATTAGAGGAAAATTTTGAGTCTCTGAGCTACAAAGCTCATTTGCACTAGGAAACCTATTTTTTTCTAGGGAAATCCAAAAGACTACCGGCTGCCTACAGCGATATTAGCAATGTTAATCACAGTCACCAAAGGCATGGCAGAGCCATTTTTCCTCTGTCATTAACTAACATTTACATAGGTTAGAAAAAAAATGAATTTGAATAATGTAAGGTAGTCTTTAAAAAAGTTGTTTCCCTGCTGTATAAAGTTGAGTGAGGTAGCTTAGGTATTTTTCCCCTTTGTATTTGATGTTTCAGAACTTACTTTTTGTATTCTATTAAAAACAAGAAATAAAGCCCGTGCCCTTTTAGTGATATGTCCCATCCCATCCCTACCTCCCCCCATCCTCCCCTCAGCCCAGATGACTGTATGGTAAGTTTGTGATTTTAGATAATAAAATGTAGAATATAATGCCTGGAATCTTTTTTTTTTTTTAAGAAACAGACACAAACACACACATACACGAAAAATGAAAAATATGGTAACTGTCTTTGTTACCAGGACAAAATCTTGACTTTGCCTTTTCCCTTGTGGAAACAGTTTTGATCTGTCTAACGTGTATGAACCCTTGACTTCAGACCAGATGGCAGAAGCTCTGTAGTTGGTGCCTGGAGAGTGATTGTGGGCCTTCTTTGTACTTCCCAGCTCCGGGTGCCCATCAATGCATCCTCCTCTGTTGCCTGGTTAAATGCTAATAGAGGGCTGGTCTAGGTTCTGTTCTCACAAAGAAACTAAAGGGCACCTTTCTTCTAGATTCTCTGCCTCTTTTTTGTTGACTTTTTTTTTTTTCTTCTCATTATTCATTTTTAAGATGTATTAAATATTATAATCAGTCTCTTTTTTTTTTTCCCCCCCCCCGTTCAGATGTGTTTTATAGTTCTGTTGCCTCTAACGTTGGGAGGTGTGTGGGTTGTTGGATTCACGAGTACAAAATATTGTATTAAAATCCACTTACTACAGTGTAAAGAGTTTCTTCACTGATACGTACATTTGCACCCACTTCTGTGTGTTGGTGAGAATACTTGGCTTAAAACCAGAAAGACAAACTACCACGTTGTGGGGCAATTGAAACATCCCATAGGATATACCTGGTTACTGTAAAACTTGCACTGAATGTTAGGTAGTTTTGCTGGCTTCACAACCTTTTTGAGCTGCATATCTTCCTGGGCTCCCCAAACTGTTGGCTGCTTTGCCAGCTACCCTTCTGTTCATCTGACTTGGAAACAGAGGAGTTGGCAAGCTCACATAGCCAGGGACCTCAGACCTTAGGAGACTTTGTGCAGGTTGTCTTCCAGATAAGCTGTCAAAAAAACCTACTTATATCCAAGCAACCCTCAGGCCTTTAAACCACAGCAATCAATGTTGGCATTTGAGGTTTGTTTAAAATAAAATATTTAAGAACAGTCAGCATTTGGAAAGAAGGAATTTGAGTTTTAGACTTCATTACAACATGAAAGGAAATTGGAACTTACACTGTCTTGTGTGTGCTTGTTTTCTTATAGAAAACTTTTGTTAATATTTCTTTTTAGGCAATGCTTTTAATTCTTTTAAATAAATGTTTTGTTTTTCAGAAGTTGAATGTGCTTTTTTTTTTTTTTTTTTTTTTTCACCCAGTGGTGTTTACAGCAACAGCATGCTTATAAAGGCAAAACTTTGATCAGGAAAATTATAGGTTAAAAAGCATAAAAGCCCATTCTACAAAATGTGTAAAATTGTAATTTTATATTTATATCAGTATTTTTATAATACAGAGTTTATGCAGTTAAATTGATAAGACCATTTGGTGACTTATTTGTATCAGGAAAACGAGCCAGATTGTCAAAGTAGCAAAGTATCTAAGCTGTTTTTTGTTTTATTTTTTTTTTTATTAGGATGCCAGAATGCCTTGTCACAGTATATTACTATTTAATACCTGCAGGTAATATATGCATTGAACACTAAAAATGATGAACACGAAGCTGCCATCCAAGCCCTTAAGGATGCCCATGAAGAAGAAATTCAGCAAATTCTTGCAGAGACCAGAGAGAAGATCTTGCAGTATAAAAGTAAAGTTGCAGAAGAAATGGATCTTAAGAGAAAGATCCAGGTTTTGGAAGAGTCACTGGAAGATCATAAAAAGATGAAACATCAGGCCTTGACAGAATTTGAAGCATATAAGGGTAGAGTTGAGGATATGCAGCTTTGTGCAGAAGCCCAGCATGTCCAACGTGTAGTGACCATGTCAAGAGAAGTAGAAGAGATTAGAAAGAAATTTGAGGAAAGGCTACGAAGTTTCATACAGTTGCAAGTGCAGTATGAGAAGGACAAGCGTACAGCTCTGGAAGACTTGAGAGCTGCACATAGGCTTGAGATTCAAGAACTTCTGAAGACTCAACAGAGTCAGAATGCTACCTTGAGTAAGGGGCAAGAAAAGCTAGAGGAATTGCACAGACTGGAGCTGGAAGACTTGAACAATAAAGTTGAGGAGTTAAGACTGGAAAGAAAAAAACTCATTGAGGATTACGAAGGCAAACTCAGCAAAGCACAGTCCTTCTATGAACATGAACTTGATTCTTTGAAAAGATCTCAGCTTTTTACAGCTGAAAGTCTGCATGCTTGCAAAGAGAAAGAGGTGGAGCTAAGAAAAGAATTTCAAAACCAAGAAAGTATTTTACGGAAGAACCTGGGAAAACTTAAAACCGAGTTACAAATGGTCCAGGATGAAGCTGCCAGTCTACGGGAAAAATGCCAAAAACTTCAAGTGGCTCTTAGTACAGCAGAAAACAATGTTCAGGTGAGGCCAGTAATACGTTGTTTCAAGGACTGATTTTTTTTCTTTTTCTTTTCTTATTTAGGATGTCTTTGTGCCAGGAAGTTAGGCTGAGGTGCTTGGAACATGTAAAATGAATTTTCTGCTATTAATAATTGATTTTCATCCATTTCTAGATGTTATTTATTTATTTATAGTATTTTATTTATTTTTCCCAGACTGGATTAATATTTGCTTATATTCCAGTAGAATCTAGAAGCCCCAGCCCAGGGGATATTTTTAGTGTCTTTATACAGGGAAAGTGTCTTGCTTTCAGCTGGACATGACCAGAACTTGGTTGATCCAGCCATATTACCCAAAGTGCAGAAAGTACTCAACAGATTACTCAAAACTATTACCACTTAGGAACACACACGTTCATGGAACAGTGCTGAATCTTCGCATCGGGTCTTCCCATAAATTCATCCCTACCTCCCAAAGCAAAAGGTTCAGAGTAGGAAGGAGGATGGTGACTGGTAATGACTGAGATGTTATGCTGGTTAAATTGGAACACTTGCTAGAAAAGGTGAAAAACCATTTATCTGGGCTGCAGAAATGTATTGTACAAGAATGTCATAGAACGGTCAAGGTAAGTATAATGAATATTCTTTATTCAGTGCAGTTGTGCTTATAGAGATCAATAATGACTACCTGGCCTAAACATCCTGGGTATGGAGAACAGTAGGTTTGTGGGAGGCAAGGAAAACAAACAAACAAACAAACAAAAAACAACCAACATTATGTATTTTAACTTTATAATAAAAAAGTCTTCAGGGATGTTTTTACTAGCAGTATCTGAAATCTTGCATATATTTTCAGTATTATTTAGATACTGAAGTTTTTGTTCAATACTAACCTTTCTTGTCCATAAAGAAGGACAAGACATCCCATAAATATAAAGACTGATTTTTTTGGGGAGTCATCAGAAAGGAAGGACAGGATATGTTGGACATGAAGGAAAAAATTCTGTGAAATACTGCTTGCGTTTTGGTAACTGTGCTGAGGAAAGTTTCCTCTCTGTGAGGAAACTTAAGTATCTTGACTTCAGCAGTCTTAGTAACTCAAGTTTCCAAGTACCTTAAATTTTAGTAATTCTGGAAGCATCCAGGACATCACTGGTTAAAGCTGAGATAGACTATTAGCTTTTTCCATTTATAATCTAATTCCAGCCAATCTTATGCAATATTTTGCTGCTTTCTTGTGTAAAGGCTACAGGCTATAGTGAAAGAAGATTACCTTCTTGATGTATCAGAAGATTAATACCAAATATCTCTTTCAGTGTCCCAAGGGGTCTTCCAAAAGTCCATTTTCAACTCTGTTTAATTAAGGAAAATGAAAACTGCTGTGCATGTATAATGTATTCTTCAATTTGAAGAACTCTGAGATACCTGAAAACAAGCATCTCAAATTGGTCCCTAAAATCTGTGGACCACATTGCCACTTTTATTTTTCATATACCTTTTTGAATATTGTCGCACTTCTCTTTATGCATCCTTGTTATGCCATATATACAGTATCTTTGTATCTTTTTTGGGAAAAGTAGAACAAAATGAGTATGGTGACAATATTGCAAGATTTCAGCTTTTGTTTGAATAAAACTTGCTTGCTAATAGGTCTTTTCTTTACATTTTCACCAAAAACTCATTTAAATTTAAACATTATTCTATATAATAGCAGACGTTATACCATGCTTCTTCTAGGTTCTTCAAAAACAGCTAGACGATGTGAAGGAGGAGGAGATGTCATTGCTAAGCAAACACAAAGAAGTGGAAAGTGAGCTAGCAGCTGCTAGAGAACGCTTACAGCAGCAGGCCACCGATCTCGTTCTCAAAGCCAGTATGTATGTTAGTAACATCATTTGGAAATGAACTTCATTTATTAATTCTAGCCTTTCTTTTTTTCTTTTACCCTTGTGCAGGCTTAGAGTACCTAAAAACTATTTAATGCTGTGCAGAGAAGTTTGACAAGTTTATAGGTTGTTTTTATATTGCATGCACTGTACTTAAAATTCTTTTTTATGTACTTTTATAAATGTTGTATTTGTATGCCATGTATGTATCTTGTAGGCCTTGAAATGTCTTGCCTTAACTATACTCGTACAAAATGCTTCTGTCTTCTATTTCTTTGTTCTCTGTGTAACTATTGAAACATGCTTCCTGTTTCTTCATCCTTTTTCTGTTGCTCTGTGGTTTTGCTGAGACAGTGGTCATTCGCTTTACACCTACTTTCAGAAGATAAGCAGCTTTTTGGCTAATAAATTTGTTCGGGTTTTCTTTATCGCTGTTTTCTTGACTGTGCATTTTGGCCTAAGGAAAGGCATAGAAAATTGTTTGAGTTGGCTGTACATGTGTGGATTTCGATTTTACCTCATTGATGTTGTGTCTCTGGCGAACTGTTTAGTGATAGGACATGGGCATGGACTTTAACCTGGTTAACTATGCTGCAGGTAGGTTAAAAATAAGTACCTGTCTTATCTAGACCAATCATAGAAATACCTGATTATTTTCCAGAAGTTAGCACAAGCACCAGGGCGCATCCCAAGAGTCAGTTTGGATAAGATCACTTCCTTTTGAAGGCTGAGATGCTGCCAGACTAGACCAGTCAGCTTTAGGGACAGAAACTGTTTCCCAGCATTAACGTGCTAATACTGGAAGTGTGCTAGCATTTCCACTACATGTGGCCTAGCCCTTGAATTGTGAACGTGGCCTGTATCGAGGCTTTATTTCTTACCCTCAAAAATAATGAGGTAGCTGTACAGAAGGACTGAGTGTGTCTGCTTTATGTCTAGGATAAGTGCATACAGAAGCTAGCTAAGGTAGGGCTTGGAGTAGTCTAGGCGATATGTTTTGACAATATAGAGACCAACTGGGATACAAGACTGGATGTAAATAGATAAAACTAATAGGTTTCCTGGTAAGAGAATCTCAGATCACCAAGCCATTACCATGTGAGGAAATTGGATACCACCTTGTTTAGAAATGGTTTCTCTTCTTGGCCTACTGCTGTCTCCTTTGATTTTCAGCTCAAATGTGGAAGTCAAAAATCTTGCCCCAAAGAAACTGACTTCTTGTACTTAATTACCATATGAAGTATTTACTCATATTGTGATTTGAGAAAACTGCTAAGTCTATCATGGGAAATTGATGTGTCATTCTGTTTATCTTTAGAAATGGCTGAACTTCTGTAACTGTTGTGTTTTAACCTGGCAGGCAGCTAAACACTATGCAAGCTATTTGCTTGCTCCCCACCCACAGTGGAATGGTAGAGAGAATTGAAAAGTACAAGAGCTTGTGAGCTGAGATAAGGACGGTTTAATAATGAAGTGAGGAGGAAAAAAAAGGGGGGGGGAAGGAGGAGGAGTAAAACAAGTGATGCACAATGCAATTGCTCACCACCTGCTGACTGATGCCCAGCACCTCCCCAGCCAACTCCCTCAGTTTTATTCTTCAGCATGACACCATGTGGTAGAGCATGTCCCTTTGGTCAGTTGAGTCAGCTGTGTAGGCTCGTGTCCCCTCCCCGCTCCTGGGGCACCCCCAGCCTCCTTGCTGTCAGGGCAGCACCAGGAGCAGGAAAGGCCTGGCTCAGTGTAAGCACTGCTCAGCAACAACTAGAACATCTGTGTTCATCCAAAGTGCAGAACCATACCAACCACTATGAAGAGAATTAACTCTACCTCAGCCCAAACCAGGACAGACATTAAAAGCGAGCCTCTCACCCACAGAGATTTAGCTCATGCCCTGCTATGGAGAGAATGAGTTCTGTTGCAGCTTTTAGTCATATCCTCATAGCAAAATGTAGTGTAATTTTATGCTTTACATAGCTTTAGCTGCTATACCTAGTATGGTGGTGAAATCATGAGTTTGATAACACTAACATCTTTACCATTAGACTTCAGTATTCACCTCTCTTTTGCCCTGCAATAAGCTACAGAAAAATGTGCAGCTTTAGGTTTGGTTCTCTTGAGTTTTTGAGACATACTGTGCATGTTCATACCCTTGCCTACCTCTGCTTTCTCTTGGAGTCAATATGCAACTTTGAACCAGGAAAACTGAAACTAAAGGAGCCCCAGCACCAAGTCCTCAACAGCTGTGGGATGTTTTATGATAAAACTAAAAAGGGGCAAAATGGAAAGGAATATAAACATTGCAGTAAAGATAGTAGAGATCAACATGTAAGCTTCCACTAACTTCTTGAAATTGCCAGAGTATTAATTAATTTGTACTTCAATTACGGGAACAATGACACAAGGTTTTAAAGAGTTATGTTGTTTCTAGGTCATATTGGAATGCTTCAAGCTACCCAAATGACTCAAGAAGTTACAATCAGAGATTTGGAATCAGAAAAGTCTAGATTAAAGGAAAAACTATCCCAGCTGGAAGAGGAAAGAAACTTACTACAAAGCAAAACACAGAGTCTGGATGAGCGACAAAGACAGCAGATTTTGGCCTTGGAGAAGGTTAGACTTCTTACTGACTTTAGCTGAATAAAAGAATAAGACTTAGAATTTTAAGGGAAAAAAAGTGAATGTGTTTTCATTTTTCAGTTTGGTAAGACTGGACTAGGACCTATATTAGCGTGTTCCAAGTGTACGTCATGTTTTAACACAGAACAACTAACGTAGGGTTTTAAGTGAGAGCAGAGGGAGATCAGATTAGATACTGCTCAGACTGCTTTGGACATCTTTTAAGCAACCTCATATAACTTACTGTGATATGCATAGATGCCTAGTATCAAAAGTGTCTTGGTAAGAAGAAAGGTGGAATGGTTAAATAATAAATTAAAAAATAAAGTCTATGAAAAGGTGCTGCACATGTTTGAAACGAATGATACTTGATACCTGATGGTTGTTTCCCCAGATTAAATAGTGAAAAAGAAAAAAATATATATTTTTTTAAATGGATATAGTGTTTTGCATGGATATATTTAAACTAGTTTATGGTTACATACCGGTTTAATCAATGCTTAGTGTTCACTCAATTTGCTTTATATGAAAGTTAATTTTTCTTGATTTATGTCATTAGTAATGTTTTGTATTTTTTCATCTTACTGGAATGGTGCTAGGATTTTGTCACCCTTGAATAGAAGTAAATTTTTTTTCTCTTCATCTTTTGTAGAAAGTAAATGAAGCAAGGGAGACACAACGTGAATATTATGAGAAGGAGCTGGTAAAACTGCAAGCAAGATTAGAAGGAGAGGCTGCACAGTTGAAGGAGGCTCATTCAAAGACTTTAGAAGAATTGACCTGGAAACACCATACTGCAATAGAGGCTGCACACAGTAATGCTAATAAAGATAAGAAAAAACTGCAGATGGTAGGTTTGTTTTTTCTGAATAATCAAACATATTCCAAAAAAAAAACAAGTATTATAATTTGAGCCTTGTACTGCATGGTTTTGTTGAATGGCAAGTCTTATTTGGAGCTACCTGCAGATTTGCTGGGCCTTTCTGAAGAAACTACTCAGTCTTTATTAAAGTAACACATGCCTTACCAAAAAAAAATTAAAAATTTCTCTTATTTTTCTGCATACAGAAGAAAAATTCTCAGCTCAAAACATCTTTCTTTGTGATGAAGACTACCACTTCTAAGCGTAGTAGGTGTGTTTTTCCAGTTTTGTGATCCATATGCAGAATGGTTGGAATATCACTTGAGATTAGTTTTTTTGAAGGAGGCTAAAGGTTATTTACAATTCAACATAAACAGTCCATGAATTCAAAAAGATAATATATTAGTACTTTATGGATGCTCAGAAGACAACATCTGTACCTAACATATAAAATCATGCTAGTTGTATGTAGACTATTAATTTACCTTTGACTAGAATACTGAAATTTAAAGGCTCTTCACTTTCACAGAATTTGCCTTTTGGGATGAGAGGACAAATTTTGATGTATTATTTCATAGTCTGATTGTATATATGTTATACACAAGTTCTGCTGTATAAAAAAGATATGGGATAAATGTTAATCATTGAATGTAAAGGCTTTGTTGTGCTCTTCTGGTCAGCATCCACAAGAAATATAACACAAAACACAGGTGTTTGCAGTGGTGTGGGTCTTGGACTTTTTTTCCCCCAAATTATTATACTAATGTGTTGCTTCTTAATCTTATTTTGAATAAATCACAGAGATTTTTTCTGTGTCTCTCAGTAATGGAATTAGTTCTCTGAGAAATATATGCATCTGATCTTTCATGATTACTTTGTTTGTAACTTAAAAATACCATTTATTAAAACAATGTATTGTAAAGGTGTCTAGGAATATTTTCCTTCACTTCAGTAAAATGATGTGTTTTTTTAGGGGGTAGAGTGGGGTCGTCTTTGTTTGTGACTTTATTTGCCTTCTTTGAAAAGATACTGAGGTTTTCTCATTCCTAGGTTTACTCTTATACAGAAGAAAACTTATCTGTAGGAGCATTAATTGTAGGTTCAGTAAACACAAAGACATATCTGCAAAAGAATTGCAGTTTTTAACTGTAATTTAACTAGTGTTCCCTGTTTTTCTTAAGGGGAGATAGAATATTTATGGTAAAGGAACAAATAAGGAATAAATAAATCAATAAATAAATATTTATATAAATCTATATCTATCTAGCTATAAATAAAGAAATAAGGAATTCTCTCTGCTACTCCAAGCAGTACTTACTGGTATTGTTTGATTTCTCCACATTTCAGGACCAAATACATAAAAATTCTTATTTCTGGACTCCTAAGCACTAGCTTTAACTATGAGACTCTTATTAGTGACTCGTACATGGAACATTGGAAACAATTCAGAGTGGGTTAGAGAGCAAAGAATAATTGCATTAACTGCTGAAGCTATCCTCACTCTGAAGAATTTCCCACTGGCAGATTGCCAAATGAAGATGTATTGCTCATACTTAAAGATACCTTTGTGATGAATGTTTTCATTTTTCGAGCTTTATAAAATAGCTAAGCTTACACTTTTAAACCAGAAAAAAATCTGTTGCTTATGTGTAATGTCTTTTTACTACCTGAAAGTCAGCCTGTTTCTAGTTGAGGTAGTTATTGTTTCAAGCTTGTTGAACATGGAGGGTTTCAAAACTTGTTTAAGTTGGTTTTGTGCAGCAACAGGTAGAAATCTACTCATATCATATCCATTACTGACCAAAAAAGAAGAAGTCCATGCCTTAAAGTTACTTTTTAGAGGATATTTATTGTTGATTGTAAATTATTTCCTTTTGCTGTTGTTTTACATGTCTCAAGTTGATACTACATTTACATTTGGGATATAAAGCAGAGGAAGCTGCAGTTCTGTGGAGCTGTGCAGCTTGCAATCTGTAAGCAAGGTACGAGCAAGCTGAGGATATTGCAGTAGGCAAAACCAATAAGGTTGGGGAAGAGGAAATCAGATCTGTGATACAGGAGCATTACCCATTCTCCTCTGAGGTTTGACACAGACTTGATATCAGCACTGCTCTCTCGTAAATAAGTGCTGTCAGGAAAACTAAAAGTATTTTGTCCTAGATCAGCTTCCCGTACCTGTGCTAGGGTACCCATACTGCATATATGTCTGGAGCGGTAGGTACCTGAAAGCTGAGTTTAGAATTTTAAAATAATTTTAAAATAACCCAGTTTGGAAGGGACCTCAGAAGATCTGAGTATATGGCAGCGTATAGCAGGGACCTGTTGAAGCTGCCATTGATCCTGGTATTTAGGCAAACTGAACCTGGGAATTCTGTTAAAGTTCACTGAAGTTAGCAGGATGTTTCTGGGGCCTGGTGAGTCTCTTACACTGACCCCAAGGAAAAAAACGTTCTGTGACAGGCAGAGTCACAGCCAGTTGGACTTCAACTACAGAGATCTTTTGCTGTTACATTGTGGGTTTTTTCTTTTTTTTTTTTTTTTTTTTTTTTCCCTTATAGTATCTTTTTTGTTACGTTATTGTTTTATTAAAATATTTCTGCTGTAGTCACTGATGGCTTAGGAAGAGTACTTTACTAGGAGACATTGTTGCCTTCTGCAATTGCATTGCTTTTCAATATGTAATGGTCTTTCTGTACACCTGATGAAAATATTTAAATCTTTTTATATCTGTTATTTTAGAACATCTTTGCATCAGCGATGTTTTTATCTTCTGTTCTGGGTACCTTACAAAAATTGTTTTTAAAAAATAGCTGTTAAAAGTAACATAGAGAATAAAAGAACATAAAATAGTTGTTCTTAAATCATTAAATTAGTTAAAATAGGGAACACATATAAATGTGAGAATTGTGAAACTTGATTCTAGTCAGGGGAAGTTAACTATCAAAAGATGTCAGGGTCTAGATCTCAGTATTTCTTAATTGGTATACTATCTCTGTGAAATGTATGTCCCTTTTTTTGTTTGTTTGTTTTCTGAGTAATTCAAGGAAGACACAGAGGTCTCAAATGCTGAGAGGAGTTGAGTCTAATCTGAGGAAAGAACATAGTACAAGAAGCCTTTGGGTAGACAACATGAGAATTTCTTTGGAACTGAAAGACTAGGAAAGTCATCTGGGGCTTAGTAGTTTGGAAAAAATGGGACATGAGTTCTGTAAATAATGAGAATAGGACTCTGAAGAAATGGCTTTAATATTTCTTTGCTTCAATGTTTCCATCTATAAAATGTACTGATGCCGTTTTTACAGTTTATAGAAGGATTATGAAAATAGAGTTGCTAATAATTTTTCAGAACTGCACAGCTGTACTGACAAGTGTCATAAAAGATCTAATTACTCAGTTATCAGAATAGGGTCTGAATAGTACCAATGAAATTTTGCCACAGCATATTTCATAGTGCAAACAAGAAAGATTGTACAAGTCTTACTTAAGCATCATTTGTCACAGAGTGATTCATCATTCCTCTGAAAACAACAGAATTTGGTTGTCACTCTACAGCAATTGAAGGAAAACAGTGTTAATCTGATTCTTTCCACATAGCTGAACTTGAGGACAAATTCTAGATTAGTTTGGATTCTATATAAAATTTATATGTATGACGTGGTTATTTAGATATCTATTTTTAATAGTAACAGCATGAAAAACTTCTTAAAGCTCAGTCTGGATTTTAAGTTTTCCTATTGTCTTTGCAGTTATGTGTAGGAGGTAAATGGTTGAAGGCCAACAGATAAGCATTATCAGTGTAATTTTATACGAAGTGAAAATTTTTTAAGTGTTGATGGATTGCGGAACTGTGAAAGTAGATGTAGTTTTAATGATTTTGCTAATTAAATGCAAAGTGAAACTAATCATTGAGAAGGAAGTCCTGTATGTCTTTATTTTGTGATTAATCAAGGATGTTAGATGACAAAATAAGATGAAAAATTAATACCTCTATTGTAAATGGAAGTAAATGTTCATGTTTTAACACTTCAAGGAAAGGACAATTCTTGCTTGAGATCAGGAATATTATTTGTGCAAAGAAGAAGAATTTTCATGTGGTATGCCTGTACTTTTTGATAACCTTATCACAGATGTTTAACATTTTTTCTTATTTCTGAAGGAGTTGGAGCAGCAGTTTGAGAAGGAGAAACTGCATTTGGAGGATGATAAGAATCAGCTTCGACAACAGCTGGAAAACCTGAGAGAAGAATTGACAACAAAACTAACATCTGCCAATCAGGAGGTAAGGCTTAACTTAATTGTATCAGCTAATAGTCCTGTGAATTAGATCACATTTAATCAATAATGAGCTTGTACTCAGTTTGCGCTTAGATTCCAGTGCAAAGCAAGGTCTACACTGTTCAGTCTGTGCAGAGCATTATTTCTATTTAAAGTGGAATATTCTTCAAGCATAAGTTACTCGACTCCTTCTGAGAAACGATTTTATAGTCTTCTACAAAATTAATAAAGCAAAAAAAAAAGTACAAAAATTTGACATAAATAGCTGTGCTTGTTTTTACTCTGCTTAACTTCACTTTAGCTACTAAGATCTCTCTATACAAAGTATGTCGAGACAAAGAGGGGAAAGAATAACTTGTAATTAAATCCACATTGGTTTTTAATTAACATACTGTAAATTTTAGTCAGCTTTCTAACTTGCAGATGGTCTTCATATATTTCCAGCAAAAGATGACATGCAACACTTCCTTATAATGAGCCAAATTATTTAAAACATATTGATATATGCAATCTGTGTTAAATGCATATCCCAATACACTTTTATTTTTGAGTTTATAATATTGACAATTGAGAATAGTTTCTCAGTGTGTTCACTGATCTGGAAGAAACTTGTCTGTGAAATGTCTGGCACATCTTTAGCTTATTTTTTATGTTTCTGCTTCTTCTTCCTTTTTTGTTTGTTTTAAGTTACAGACTTCATTTAACGGTAGGAATATATTTATTGCTTTCTGCAGACATTAACTCAGCATCTTTGCTGAAAAGGCTGTTTTTGAACCTATGCCATCCTGTTTTCTTTGTTGACAGATTTTTTTTTTACAGCAACTGTCTTAGCCAAAGGACAAGGAAGATTCAAGCCTCATTAAGCCTATTCCTAGCATCAAGCTACTTAAGAAGGGCATCGTCTTAAATACTTGCCAGAAATTTCTTTGAGTGTTCTGATTAAGTCGATACCACCTTTTTCACATATTTTAGGATTAAGTTGCCTTTTTACTCTTTAGATTCCTAGGTTAATTCCTCTTTTATTTTTATTTTTTATTTTTATTTTTATTTATTTTTATTTCTCCTCATTTCATCTTTGACCAGTCAAGATTTTTTAGAAAGGTTGTCTGTGTCTCTGATAGGGCCAGTTCTTAGACTGCCCTCTCCATGCACAGGATTTCTGATGGTTTTACTAAGGACCATTTTAAACAGCTTTCAGTACTTGCACATAATTAATAATTATATAATTATGCTAACAAACAGAAGAAGTAGTTAACGTTACCCAGAAACCCAAAGATAATGTTTTAAGACACTCATTCCTTGATATTTATATCAACATGAAGAGGCAATGAGGCTGTTATTTCTGAAAAAAACTTCTCTTTTGCTGCTCTTCTTGGGTCTCATCTGCCTGACATTATTCCACTTTTCTAGCCTATATGTGAAAAAAAGTTTTTCCGTTTAATATGCAATGTTTAATTTCTAATATTCTTCCTTAAAGCAAAAGAAGTTTTGCTATTTTATTGTTATACAAATGGGAAACTGAAGTACAAACAGGTACACATAAATATATTTTTATGTAGCAGTTAGGGAAATAATCACATTTTAATTTACAGACGCTATATACTATTATAATTTACAGACTAATTTATGGACAGATAGCAATCTGAAAACAAATATAACCTGGTACAAGTCAATTTATCCATTAGATTAAAGCTTTTGTATTTAGAAATAGTGTTTCTTGTTAATTTAATTTGCATAAAATATGCTTTCTCACAGTAAAATTACAGGTAATTTCAGAACTTTTATGTAACCTCTTTCCTTTCCGAAGTGCTTCATTTATAAGTTGGAATTTTTCCTTGTAAAAAATCCTTTAATCTGAATCTTTGTTTGCTTTTCCAGTATTACAGGATTTTGTTTTTTAATACACAAACATTAAGTGATATTAAAGGAGAACAGGTTGTGCAAAGGAAAAAAAAAAAAAAAAGATTGGAATTAGAAATAGAAGAAAATGAAACCAAGCTGACTGGGCTGTTAGTAATAATTATATAAGGTACCTTTTTTGATATGTTGTAGGTTTGTCGTCTGCAAGATCTTGTACGAAAAAGTGAACAAGGCCTTGGTACTGCAGAAGGACATATCTCCAGTCTTCAGGAAGCTCAGGAAATACTCCAGAAAGAACTAGAGTTAACAAGAGCAAGACTGCGTGAAACTACAGATTCATTGTATAATGTTGAGGTAACCATAGCATTGGAAAATAATTTGTACAAAGTACCATCACTGTGATTTCAGTCTTGTTATTGAAATGGCAAGACATGTTATAATGTACACGTTATTGAAGGAGCTATATGAACTGTACCTGCCATAGTAAGTCTGTACAAACTGTATTGAGTCATACTTCTCAGATGCCTGAGTTAACAAAATTTCGTGAAAAAGTGAAAAGGATATGTGTTACACCTCTGCTGTACTAGACAGTTTCATGTCTTGATGATAAACATGACCCAGAACACTATTGGCTCTAGAACTCATTGAAACATGTGCCTAAGACGGTTTTGCGGGTAAGCTCAGCACTCTGAACTCCAGGTAGTATGGCTACCATCACCTACTCGTACCTCATTAAAATCACATTAGAATGAGATACAAGATTACACTGAGAGGTGTTTTTTTTTGTTTGTTTTTAGTTATTATTTTTATAAAATTTTAAGAAAGAAAAGCTGTGATATGAATGTAAAATAATAGAACTGCAAGTTATCTGTCACTAGGTCATCTACTGACAAGAGGTGGGCCACAAAGATGATCAGAGGGCTGGAGAATGATGAAAGGCTGGGAGAGCTGGGGATGTTCAGCCTGGAGAAAGAGAAGGCTCTGGGGAGACCTCATTGCAGCCTTTCGGTACTTAAAGGAGGCTTATAAAAAGGATGGAGAAGGACTCTACTTGGGGAGATAATGATAGGACAAGGGGGAATGGCCTTAAACTAAAAGATGATAGATTTAGATTAGACATTAGGAGGGAATTCTTCACTGTAAGGGTAGTAAGGCATTGGCATAGGTTGCCCAGAGAAGCTGTGGGTGCCCCATCCCTGGAGATGTTCAAGGCCAGGCTGGATGGGGCCTTGGATAACCTGATCTTGTGGGTTGCATCCCTGCCATGGCAGGGGGTTGGAGTTAGATGATCTTTAAGGTCCCTTCCAACCTAAGCCATTCTACGATACTTCAATACTGAGCATAACTTTTTTCCCCCTCTTTCCTCAATGAACAAAGCACATTTACAAGATTACAGCAAATATTTGAAGTAAAACAAAGCAAAAATATCCCTGAATCTGATTTCATACTGCTGTAATTTTCTTAAACAGAGCAGCTTGAAGCAGGATATTGTTATTATTTTTTTTCATCTATAGTCATATGATGTGCACCCTATTACAGTTTATAACTTCCTCTGTATTTTTTGTAATTTCTTTAAGTGTGCATACGAGCTACTACAATCTTACCTCTTCATTTATTCACATTTAAATATTCATATATAGCAGACTACTGGCAATAACATTTATCTTAAGAGATTTTCAAATCTATAAATGGACAAAATAGTACAGAAAAATTCTTACATGAAAAAAAAAAATAAATTTAGATGGCAATGTTTGCTTCTCATGAATGAAGCCAGCACTGCTGAAAAATATTCACAGAATCACAGAATTTTCTAGGTTGGAAGAGACCTCAAGGTCATCGAGTCCAACCTCTGACCTAACGCTAACAGCCCTCCACTAAACCATATCCCTAAGCTCTACATCTAAACGTCTTTTGAAGACTTCCAGGGATGGTGACTCCACCACTTCCCTGGGCAGCCTGTTCCAGTGCCTCACAACCCTTTCAGTAAAGAAGTTCTTCCTAACATCTAACCTAAAACTCCCCTGGCTCAACTTAAGCCCATTCCCCCTCGTCCTGTCACCAGGCACGTGGGAGAACAGGCCAACCCCCACCTCGCTACAGCCTCCCTTGAGGTACCTAAAAAGAGCGATAAGGTCGCCCCTGAGCCTCCTCTTCTCCAGGCTGAACAAGCCCAGCTCCCTCAGCCGCTCCTCATAGGACTTGTTCTCCAGGCCCCTCACCAGCTTCGTCGCCCTTCTCTGCACCCGCTCAAGCACCTCCATGTCCTTCTTGTAGCGAGGGGCCCAAAACTGAACACAGTACTCGAGGTGCGGCCTCACCAGAGCTGAGTACAGGGGGACGATCACCTCCCTAGCCCTGCTGGTCACACTGTTAAGTATTCTTGTAAGCATGAATCTTGGTAGTACATAATACTATTTAGTATGGTAAAATTTGAACAGAAATTGATATGAAATCCAAAGTGTTTTTTGTTGTTGTTTTTTTTTGTTGTTGTTGTTTGTTTGCTTGTTTGTTTTTTCTATATTCAGAGTAAAACCCTGTTTCTATTGGTCAAGAAATAAAAAGATATATGAACTGTGTATCTAATCCAGATGGCTTGAGGTTTGTAATTCAAGTACTAATTGCTAATTAAAAGAAACATTAACAAGAACATGATGAACCTGAGCAGCCTGCTCTAATTTTGAAGTTAGTCCTGTACTGAATAGGATTGGAAGACCTCTTGAGATATCTTGTAACAAATTATTGTGTTTCCAAATAGCAATATTGGAAAAGATTATTTTCAAAATGACTTATTAGCAAATTCCTTTTAAAAACTTTTTAGAGGAGTACAGAACTGTGTTCCACAGGTATGAAATATCAGTGGAAGTATAGGCATTAATAGGTGAAATCAGGAACAACACAGTGAAAAAGTTATAGTCCAAAGCTTAAGATGTTTTTGTTATAAATACATAAATGTAAGGTTTGAAATACTTTTTTGCTGCTGATCAGTCTCTATTGTAAAGCTTGTGTTTGCAGGGAGAACTAGATCAGGAGAGACAACAGCACGAAGCAATGATTGCTGCCATGAGAGAAGAAGAAAAGTTCAAAGTTGACAGAATGGCTCGTGACTTGGAAATCAAATGGACAGAAAATCTTCGGCAAGTATTAATTTTTGTCTTTGTTTTCTTTAAATAAGAAATAAAGTAAGTATTAAGTACAAATGTAACAGCAAATGAAAAGTAAAACAAAGGTTTTTTTGGTATTATCTAAGCTTTTCCAGTTATTGCTAAATTTTTATTTTGCATTTTAGTTATTTGACCTTTATTTTTAGACAGGAGTGTAATAAGCTTCGTGAAGAGCTGAGGCTTCAACATGAAGAGGATAAGAAAGCAGCTATGACTCAACTATTGCAGCTGAAAGAACGTGAAAAAAATGCGGCCAGGGATGGATGGCAAAAAAAAGTTGAAGATCTTTTAGACCAGGTAAGTATAGTCTCTCTGAGAATTTGAAGGCCATTACAATTTGGTTTCTCATGCTTTATTACCAATTAGCTACATGAAATTGTTTGTGACATATGTCTTTGAAATGAAATTTGTTAGTGTAATGTTTTTTTAAGGCTAATCATTAATGAATGTTTTGAGTAATCCATGAAGATATCTTAAAATGATAAGAACGTTCTTCATGCTGAATGCAAATAAAACTTTTTGCAGATTTTTTGGAGGCAGTGGGAGTCTCACAACTTCACTGAAAAACTTTTTGATTCTCTCTGCTCACCTACTCTATTGTAAATATTTACCCAAGCTAATTCTTTGAAGTTGAAGTTATCTTATGTCTTTACAGTACAGACACTGTACAGGTCACTGAAAAGTCAAAACATCCCTCAGCTTCTACAACGTATTTCTTACAACTATGTCTTCTCTTAAGTAATTTTGGACATTATTTTGGGATATTTTTTTTTATAAATACTGGCTTTGTAATTGCAGCTCATATTTATCAACTCAGTTATGTTAGGTAATTCACAGAAAATACGTGCTTTGTACTTTTTCCAAACCATAAATGCGATAGTGCTTGTTTTGTTGGCTACGGTTTGAAAGAATAGCTGACAATGAACAAATAACATTTTAAAGCAAAAAAAAAAAAAAAAAAAAAAGGAACTCATCTAATGACTGTGATTTCACGGTGCTGCTTTGGGATGGCTTTAAATTTGTTGTCTAATTTGAGACGTTTAATAACTGAATGTGCACTTGATTACAGAGCTTCTTATATGAGCAGATAACAATGTGTTTTGCAGCCAAAGAAATTTAAGCTTTTAAAATCTTGTAGTCTAGGCTCATAAAAGCTGAAGGCTTTGAAAGTTCTTGGTGTGACACTTTTTACAATGTGAATGTAATAAAGGAATTGAATTCATTTAATGTCAAGTTTCACTTACTTGTCTTTAACCAAGCTTCATTTGTTCTATTTACTTGAACCTGTGAAGTGCATTTTTTACATGAGAGTACAAATAGAGAGTGGTATGTTAAGCTTTCAGTATTTTTAATATGTTTCTCTTTTCCTTTTAAAAATACCATAATAAATCTAACCTACAGTTTCAGAAAACACATTTGACAAGCACAAGGTCCATTAAATTATTGGGAAGAGAGCAAAGTTCCAACTCATTTTTCTGCAGTTCAAACTTGTACATCTGAAGCATTTCCCTGGTCTGTAGCAGCAGTACTATACAATGCTTTGTCAAAATAATACAAGAGCAAGGTCTACTGCTGTCTGCAAAATCATTTGTAAACTTAACTTGGCAGAAAATGTGGTCTGCCTATGCTCTTTACGTTTAGAAAGTGTCTGGAGCTTGACCTTTAGTTGTATAAATGCTGTTCAGAAAGGTTGAATTCATAAATTAATTGCTCATCAGTATATTGCAGTATAGGGCATTCCAGAAAGTTCTAATGAACACTGGGGAGGGATTGCTTTTCTAAAAAAAAAAAAAAAAAAGTGTGATAATGTATATTTGACAGATACAGTTTAAGTTTAAAGGACTTGAGTATCATTTTTTGCATACTTGATAAAGTGTGATGTCCAGTGTGAAACAGTGATAGTAATATGCTTTTTAATTTAGATAATAACTGTGTTTCTTGATAAATATACTATATTCTTTCATTCTTGTGGGTACATTGTTTTCTAATATGTATTGATGCATCTCATACTTGACTGAAAATGAGTTACAATGAAGTATAATACCTAAATTGAAGTATTGGAATGGTTATGTAGAATCATAGAATATCCTGAGTTGGAAGGGACCCTTAAGGATCATCAAGTCCAACTCTTGATGTAAGCAAGGTTTTGAAAAAGCTGGTTTTAATGAATGGAGAGAAGAGACACAGTGTAGTTATTTAAACTGTAGAAAATGTTACAGAATACTGTGTTATACACACAGTATGCCCATTTTGGGGTACTGCAGATTGGTGCCATAATAAATGAATGACGAGGGACAACTATAAATGGTGACAATATTAAAAAAAAAAAAAGTTGAATCCAACAACTTATGTCCATAAAACATGCTAAGATATTTTTAATGTTACACTAATTGCCAAATTTCTGTCATATTACAGTTGTTGCATATTTGATAGATGAGACCTAGTTTTAAATGAAGCAAGGTAATATTTTTGCTTTTATGCCAGTACTGCTAAGTAGTCTTTTATGGAATTGCATGTAGGATTATTGATTTTGTAACAGTAGAGTTTTGTTATGTGTAAAATAACTCCCTTGAGAGAAAATGCTTTTCAGCTGACCAGAAGTTTAAATGCCTTATTGCTGGTTGTAAAGTATCACTTAACATCTACAGTTAAGTTTCTGGTTGGTAAGTTAATTGGATCAGTGTCTAAAGACCAAGTGTGTATCTCTTTTTTCTGATATGAGCAATGGTTGTAGAAGACATAAAAAAAGAAAGTGCTTTGCCTTTATTTTTTCTCCTGCAAATTTTACCAAGTACTTCTATATCAATCCATGAGGGAGTATCTTCATGAAATATGTAGCAAAATCAGATGTGCTGGCTCTTTTCCATTTCTCTTAGCTGTGGAATGCACTTTTAATGTTTTTTCTTAAAAACATTTTACTGCTGAGAAGGCTTTACCACGAGCAAAATGGAAGAAATTTTCTTTTTTAAAGCATGAGTGTGTTCTCTGTTCTGCTGCTTCATGTTTTGCAACCTTCAATTTTGAGAATTTATGCTCAGTTCGACATGCATATTCCTATCTATTCCTATCCTATCTATTTATTTCTATATTCTTTATAGAATTTCTATATTCTTTCTATTTCTGTAAACTGAACCAGTTAATATGATTGTGATGAACTTTTCTATGTTTTAGCAAATACATGTATTGGTTCTCCTGTCTTCCTTACTTACCAGTAATACAAGTTCCAGTAAGTTGAAAGAAATTTTTATCAGTTTTTCCCCAATTCTGATGTATTTTCATACTATTATGTGACCAAGCATTAGCATGACATTATTTCTAACTTTGTTAACGTTTTGCATACAAAGATACCATCTTCTGTTAGTGGAAATAATAGTACAGTGAGAATGGACAAAAGTATACTACATACACTTGGTGGCCCTTTATTGTTTGTCCTGCTGCAAAGGTTTGCTACTGTTTTGAAAAAGGTTATGGAAACTTCATATTTGGAGTTTGTTTCTATTATGTTTTTTTTTGTTTGTTTGTTTTTTGTTTTTTTTTCCTTTTTAAACAATCTCAAAATAAATATGAGAAACTTTTATTTATATCAAAGTATAAATATTTCATTTTGATGTAGATTTTATTCAAATTGCAATTTCTAGAAAAATTCATACTCTTTCACAGAGTCTTAAAAACAAGTTCTGGCCACTGAATACAGTCTTTTTCACAAAATTGAGTGCTGTAGAAAAGTCATAGAGCTCCTATGCCCATCTGTAAATGACTGTTGTCCAGTTTACTACCTAAGGACATTTATTGCTAGGTCTTTATTTGCCTGTTGTGCTTACTGACATGCATCCACATAAGCAAAATCAGGAAATGCTACTTGCTTTCCTTAGCATGAGGATTAATGGCCTGTTCTACAGTCTTGGTAATCCTTGGCTTAGAAGATTTGCTGTTGAATGGATGCTGGAAATTTCTGCTAGAGAAAACCTGCTTATACTATATATCTGTTTCCTGAAGGAAGGAGGATTAACTTTGAGCACAGAATCATTTCATTCCTTTCACTTGATCTTCTCATGAACGCACTGTATAAATGTTTGTCTGTCAGAATTGGGCAGGATGTAAATTTCAAGCAACTTCTTTACTCTAACTCTGGTCATTCTTGTATTCAGTACTATCAGTAAAGCTAATATGACACCTAGTGGATGGTAAATGTCTCCCTATAAGGATTTGGGGCAAAAGTTTAAAAGTACTTACAACTATGAAATGCAAAAATTCAAGAGAGTAAAAAGAGAAATCATACCAAGGAGGGGACCTGGAACGCAGTTCAGGATAAAGTTGCATGCCTCTTCTTTAATCTGTAGATATTTATGTTTGCTTTTTTGTTGTTTGTTTTTCAAAGAGGCACCACTACCTGCAGCTCTGGGAAACTTTTCACAAGTGAGTGTAGCTCTTACTACTGTGGTAATAGGAGTCCCAGAGAATCAGGGGAGCTTTGGGAGTTCCTACCTAGGACCTCTGGTCCAGTTCCCGTAAGGACCCTGCCACTTAGCACTGACTCTCAGGAAACAGTACTTCAGTAATCTGAGTGGGAAACTATGCTTTAAGCAAATCAAAATTTATTGTATGTGAGCATATGAATAATAATGCAATCCAGAGTCACTGAAGCCTTCAGAGAACTGTCTCTTGAGAGTATTCCCCCTTGTTTAGCAATTGTCTGTACTCTTTAATAACAAAGCCTTGTTCCAGGATCCATATTCCATGCAGAGATGTGATCCTGGAGTTTAGTTAGTGTTTTTATCATATCCAGATTGGTCATTGTAGTTCTGTTTTCATTCAAACAAACATTCATTTCAAACAAAAATGCATGAGATCCAGCCAGTTGTACTATCTCTTTTTCTGAGCTTTTAGCTATGGTGGTGATTTTACTCTTTTGTTTAATAGATTCTGAATTTAACAGAGGAAATTCATTAAAGACAATTTAAAACTAAGAGCTACCCCGCAACAAAGACCAAAAAATCCCAGAACAAATCTGAGTTTTCAAAGTATTTTCACTGGGATATGATAGGAATACTAATAAATGTTTGCTTTGTTTCTCTGTTTAAGAATAAATGTGTTACTGGAATTCATTTTCATCTCTCTTTTGGTCTCATCTTCTTTTAATTTTTTCTCCCATGGTGTTGTGATTAGCTAAATTAAAAAGTACATCTAGTTTGTTTGAAATTGTGATATCTTCCTATCTAAAGAATCTTGTCTTTCTCGTCATAAACTTTTAATTGGAATTTAATGATATCAGTTTTGGTTTGGAAGTATTTGAGTTAGTAAATCTGAAGGAGACTGAAAGACTTTTTAATTTTACCTGTCAGTGCATGAAAAGAGCATTAAATTCTTAGTACAGTATGTAATTAATGATGCATGAGTCATAAAGGAATTTAGCTTGATGTTTGGAGCCAACACTTCCAAAACTTGTAAATAGAAATCTAAACCAAATCCAATGGTAATACCATTCTCCAAATCAAATTTTAATCTCATTTGCATATATATTTTTTTCCTCAATATAAAACCAAGACTCTGACAAGAACCTAGTTTTAAAGCATCTCTCTTAGCCTGTTTGCTCCAGAAGATAATTGCCCATATATTCACAGGTAAGTACTAACCATTTCCATGCCTTTGCATAGACCCAGGAACAGTAAAAATAGACACTGGAATTAATGACAAAGAATTTAATGGGTAGGACAACATTTGTTTGAGATTAGTAAGTGTATAAAACTCTAGGTAAAGAGTCTTTCTTAACAGATACCTCTGTGCTCTAGGAAATGCTAACCAAGACGCATGAATAATCTTTAAAATCCTGAAAGCATTACGATAAATAAGTAAAATGAAATGAAGCTCTGGTACCATTCAAGAAATTGTTTAAAAAAAATGTCAGTAGATGCAAATGATCTCTCTATTCAAAACTTTTTTTTCCTTGACCATTGAGCCTGCAGTTTGTCAGATAAAATGATCATAATCCAAAATTTAACAGGTAAAAATTTGTCAAAATACCTAATCATTTTGTTTATCGGCTTGATAGAATCCTACAACTAGAATAGGGAAGAGCTTAATCTTTTTAAAACAACAGAATGCTTACTACCTTGTGTTGCCTGGACACAGTGTCTTCACTCAGGGTTGCAGCAAAACCAGGAGGGAATCAGGACTAATTAGATCTCAGAGATATTTATACATTTTAGAATGCCTCATATATACGTCATTTTTCTCAGTAGAAAACTGTTGGGTTTTGACAGAGAGGAAGGGGAAGGGGCTCTAAATGCTGCTTTTTCTGATCAGCCAGACCAGGCAAACTTTGATGCAGTTTTTCCATTCCTAGTATGTCACAGGTCTACAAAATACTGAAGTAGGAAACATCTGCTTTCTAAATCTCTGCAGTCACCTGTCTTGTAAGCAGCAGGCAGCCAGAGACAGTAAATCTGCTATAAAATCAGTCTTTCTCTTCAAACCAAAGAAGTATCTCAAGAGAGTTTTGTTTATTATCACTATTTTGAGCTGGATAAACTGGACTTATGCCAAAGGTCCCTTCAGCTTCCTCAGTAGGCCCCTCAAAATAGTTTCTTTTACTAACATCATATGGGCACATATAGGTTTTCTTCCTCAAGAAGTTTAGCAGCATCAGAGGTCATTCTTAAAATGAGGCAATGATCTGGTAGTCTACATCTGCTCTGATACAACAGATAAAGTTATTTTTCCCCACTTAGGGTTTCAGGCTTCAGCACAACAATCTCTGTTGCTGAAGGTAATTTTGAAAACTCAATAAACCATATACTGAAGTCAGGTCTTGGCACGATATGACATTAAAATATCTTCAGTAGGTACAGTGAGAAAGTTACATAACTCATCTTTGAGTGACATGAAGACCGATGCAGAACTTCAGTGTCAAGCCTCTGTAATGTGGCTGAGGGTAATTTTTAGCCAAGAGAAACAGTGAAATAAGAGAACTTCCACACATCCAGTAAACTAATGTCTTGCAGGAAATAGTGCAACTGAATGAAAAGAGAAAAGATCAGTGGTGCAGTAAAACTCCCTTCTTGAGGAAAGTACAGCAATAAGATCACTTGGTATAACTTCATGGAAAACTCAGCTCTTTTGGAGAGATTTTGAAACAGAGGTGGGAATACAAATCTACCATGTCTTGCATAATAGGTCTTTCAGACCTGTTCTTTAGCCCGCAGTGATCAGTGGGTTCTAAAGATGCAGCAACCTCTATTCTGTTCCTCTGGGTCACTGAAGTTCTTCTCTTGGTTATATCTGAGGATTAGTTGTGTGTCTCCCGAGAAGACAATGCTTCTGCAAAAAAAAAAAGAAAAAAAAAAGGAGGGGGTGAGACAACAAAATACATGAAAGCAGCTAATAAATATAAAGATACCAAATAAATGTATGTATATCTGTGAAGCCTGACAGTTGAGCAAGTTTTTCTTATATTGCAATCATTTATAATTATCTTACTTTCTTATATTACAATCATATCACAAACCTTAAATTCCAACATGTAGAAATAAGGAGGGTGATAGTTTGATAGTTAAATCCACGTTCTCTTTGCCCAGAGAAGCTGTGGATGCCCCATCCCTGGAAGTGGTCAAGGCCAGGTTGGATGGGGCTGTGGGCAATCTGGTCTAGTGGGAGGTGTCCCTGTCCATGGCAGGGGGTTGGAACTGGATGGTCTTTTAGGTCCTTTCCAACCCAAAGCATTCTATAATTTATTCCTCATCATTTTCTGATCACTTTTTCCTGTTGTAGAGTAAAGAGAGTTAATAATTACACCTCCATTCTTTTTGCTTCTCATCAGTTTTTCCCCAGGTTATGGGCCATACTGTAGATGCAGTCACAATGATGTTTGAATTTTTATGGAATTTCTTAATGTTTACACTGGACTTATTTTGGTGTTCTCCATTCTAAATGTGTCCTGAATCCTTTTCAATACAGAGCTGTGTATCATTTTATTGCTACACATTTTGCTGAATTCAATCCCTATACTTACATAACTATAATTTGCTACTCTATCATGTATCCATTATATGAAAAGTATTTACTTGCCAATAAAGGATGAAAATAATAAATGGCTATCAGATTTAGTGTTAATCCTAGTGCATCCCTGTTTGATTTAAGTGATGATTCACCTCTTACCAGTTTTTGAGATTTATCATAGAATTATTAAGGTTGGAAAAGACCTTCAAGATAACCTGGTCCAACCATCCACCTACCACCAATGTCACCCACTAAACCATGTCCCTAAGCACCACATCCAACCTTTCCTTGAACAACCCAAGGGATGGTGACACCACCACCTCCCTGGGCAACCTGTTCCAACGCCTGACTGCTCTTTCTGAAAAGAAATGTCTCCTCATTTCCAACCTAAACCTCCCCTGGGACAACTGGAGGCCATTCCCACTACTCTTATCACTAGTTACCTGTGAGAAGAGGCCAACCCCCAGCTACCCACTCCTTCCTTTCAGATAGTTGTAGAAAGCAATAAGGTTTTCTGAGCCTTCTTCTCTCCAGACTAAACAACCCTGGTGCCCTTAGCCATTCCTCATAGGACTTGTTTTCCAGGCCCCTCACCAGCTTTGTAGCCCTTCTCTGGACATGCTCCAGCACCCTGATGTCCTTCTTGTAGTAAGGAGCCAAAAACTGAACACAGTACTTGAGGTCTGGTCTCATCTTTTCCTTCACTAAGTTTGTATGAACATACTTTTTTTGGGGAATTAAACTCTAATGTGATAATAAATTGAATAACATTAAAAAAAAAAGTCCTCAAGAATTGCTTCTGTGCAATAGCTTTTATCACTCAAGTTTGTAATCTTGTTGAAGAAAGAAATCGTGTTTTCTTTAGCAGGGCTTTTTCCATTGTTATGCTGTCTGAAATTCACCTTATTTTCACACTTGAAGTCTTTCTTTATTGATTCTTATATCATCTTTTCCAGTCTTTTTCTTTTTTTCCAAGATTGATGTTTAGTTAGCTGCCTATAATTAAATGCTTTTGAATAGTGCCATGATATTTAGAGATGTGAAGTACTTCAAGATTTGTGAAATACTTATGTACTTGAAGTTTTGTTAAAAAGTAATAAGCTATACATTTAATGTTCCTGCATGTCTTTTTGAAAACCTAGGAATGTCAAGTATAATAGCTCAACTTTACAAATTTATTAAAATTATGTATATGTATATAGGTCTGTGCATGGTCTTCTTTCCACCCCTATAATCTTTGAATATTTCATACTTGCATACTTACATAAGACTATTACTGTTCTCATTTCACAGTCTGCAATGTGGGCTGCAGAAAGATTGCTTTGAGTCTCAGGTAGAAAGAAATCTGTAACAAATCCAAGTACTGAACTTAAATAGAGAGTGTTAGTCCAAAATCTTCACCAAAAATTCATTTTTCTTTTATCTGTTTTCCAGATCTAAAACTTTTAAACTTGGTGAAATCACATATATTAAAATGGCTTAAAAAAAATAAAATTATTATTTTTTTTAATTTAAAAGCTCTCTTTATTCTATTAGTGATAAGGCCAGTTTGACAGCAAAAAAGACCTTTTTTTTTTTTTTTCTTGGGAAATAAATGTTTTAATGTCTGAGCAGCAGGGGGCAATTTGTTCTTATTCATAGGCTAGAACTCAGAATATAGCTTCCAAAAGATATTTTTACTTGCAATTTATTTTCAATGTAGAACACAACTAAGGTTTCTACTTAATTAGCAAGAAATAATTCCTGCTCTTAATAGCTTCCAACTTAAACAAGCAAGACAGATGGGAAAGGAAGCAGAGAAAAAATTGTGGGTTTGCTCAGGTTGGCACTGGCAAAATTATTTGTTGAAGTCAGAACTCTTACATGGCAGTCTGTTGTCTTGTATGATGCCTCCTAGTGTTACAGTCTTGATTGTAACTTGACTTTAATAATTTTAATAAAGTAATTTTGGATTTTCCACTATAATGTATTTTTATATTACTCCTTTTTGTAGATTCAGGAGAAGGAAAATATCTTCATTTTATATCTCGACAAAGTATTACCTAAAAGTTCCCAGGTTAAGTCTTCCAAACTGGTGTAAAAATACATGCTGTCTCCTTGAGAAAGCCATCTTCTTGACCGACCTGTGCCAAAAGGAGAGATTGGTCATACTGGATTTAAATTGTTTTCACTTCATTTCTGATGATTCTGTTGCATGTGCACCTTTCTGTGTAATTCATATATATATATATATATATATACATGCAGGCATTTTATATATTTATATATGAGTGATATATAAGAATTGTATAACCAATATTTTATATTGAACATTTATTAGCGATACATTTCTATTTTTGTTTTTCATTAATAATCAACACCACTATAAGGCGGTACAATAAGGAATTTTGATAAAAGCTTTCAGGAAAAGTCTTTTATTTGCCCATCTGTTTCTGAATTTTAAGAAAAAATACTTTAATATTAATATTTGTCTTCATTACAGCCTAAAATTGTTTTCTGCCTTCCAGCAGTGAAATCTGATCTTTACATTTGATATGCTTGTGCTTTCAGAGACACAGCTGACTGTTGATTGAGTCCTTATATAACATACTTTCTAACAGTAATGCAAATTGGTGCACTTAATGGTCTCTCCCCAGAATTGCTTCCATAAAGGAGAAGAGAAAGCAGCTGGATAATTCCCAAAATGTTCAGCTCTATAATATAGGAGTCTATTGCAGCATTATGTTGAAGAGATAATGCTATCCTGTATGTTCAAAGCCTAATGCAGGAAAATTGATCATTCTGTTAGACGTTCAGTAGTTTATATGTGAAGTCAAAGCAATGTGTTCATTTAAATTTTTTCCAAATGGTTTTCAACTTAGTTTTTCCCTGGTCATATTATAATTAATGTTCTATGTTTTACTCTCCCTTCTTTATCCTTTTTCTTTCACTTAGTTGATTTCTGAATGTTTCCCTTTATTCCTGTGATCTTTTCTTCATAGCGGCACTGTCTTGGTGAAGCTTTGCATAAATCTATCAGCAATGTAAGTGATTTGCACTTACAGCTTGTAAATAGGGCATGTTTGCACTAATAAATTTGCATAACCTGTAATACTGCTTTAAAGCTTTAGCCTGTGAAATAGAACACGTAACAACATTTGAGAGGAGAACATGTTTGCCACTAGTTATCAAAAGCTTGTGTTCTGCATCCATTCATCTGTGTAAATGTACATATCACTGGACATCAAACATTACATACATATTCATAATATAAGCAATATTTTTATGTCATCATTAAAGCAAGCAAGCTTGTGGGCAGTGCAAATGTGTATTGCGGAGCTTTCTACAAAGCATGAGATTGATGCTGTATTATAATTTGCAGTTTTGCGGTGCAAGTTATAATTGTAGCCAGAATTTTCTTTCTATTTATTTTTATTTTTTAAATTCTTAACAATATTTTTAATTTGCTGAAAACTTTAGATAGAAGTATTGGAAGTTCAGATAACAGTATTCAGAGCTGTTTTCTTTTGAGTCTTCAATACAGTAATATAGAGAGGCAAAGCTCCAAAGACATGTAAAGGGATGCACTTAAGAATATCTGTATATGTATTATATAATCAAAACAGCACTTAAAATTATGTACCTTTTAATTTTTAAAAAGATTTTTTTTAAAATAACTCTTTTAAAACTATTGTATATGTTTTCAACAACAACAAAAATAAATCCTTATTAGCAATTAGGGTAGTAGACTAATCTGAGTTGGTTGTTAACTCTCACTGTCCTGTATTTTTTTTATAGTCTATTGATGCAAATAGGCATCTCCAGAGATTAACTCATTTCAGTCTGTGGTTTTGCAGTCACTTTAATCTGGTGGAAGTGTGAACTGCTCTTGAGAAGGGTGTTCCTGATCTCTTCTAAGATAACTTCCTGACCAGATGTTGGACTTCTCCCAGACATTTCAGTTAAAATGTTTCATGCATTTCCAAGAAAGGAATTAAAGAAAACTGTTTTGATCTTGCTTAAAATGTTTATAAATGGTACAGTGTTAACTATTAGAATGTGGGTCAGGGACTTAAGTAGGAGAGAGATTTATCCTGAAGCCCAAAATATGCTTTTTCTTGGCATCTTCATAAAAATCCATATCAATTTGAATTGATTCCAGTCAATTCCATTTGAATGTTATCCTGACAGGGCAATGGTGAGAAACCTGAGGGACAGAAAGGAGACAAGGACAAATAAGACTGGACAGAACTTCTGTCTAGTATCTCAGTGTTTCTGTCACAGGTAATTGGAGGAGGGCTATCTAATTAAGAATTGTGGATTTCCCTTTATATCATTTTTTAAGCAGTAATTTGTATATAGCGTTCCCAACAAGTGCAAAGAATTGGACTGAATAATCTCTTAAGACTATCCTAACTTACACATTCCTATGATTCTAAAAACAGTTAGGAAGAAAAAAGTTAGGAAGAAAAAAATTAGCAAAAGAAGGGAAAAAGCAAGGGGAGAGATACTGGAGTACTGAATGGATTGAAGACAAGGAGTAGCTAGAGCCAAGTTGGCATACTGACCTTAGTGACCTTGGGGAAACAAGCAAACAAAAATGCATCCTGAGAGTTTATGGATGGTGGTTAAATAGGAACAGATATAACTGAAAGAAGTTCAGGAGTTATCTAAAGGCACAGAGAGAAAAATAGACCTCCAATCAGGGTGTGTTTTTTGCTAGGTGGTAGTGTTGCAGAGAAAAAGTAAATAAAGGCTTACAGATGGAAAGAAGGACCAAAGTAAAGAAAAAAAAAAGGGGGGGGGGGGGGACCTCAGAAAGATAAGAGAACAGACAAAGGCCCAACTGTGAATAAAAACAGATGGGGATGTGAGATCAATGGAGAGTTTAGATAAAGTGCCTGGATTTTTTATTTTTTATTTCCTGGAGGAAAAAGACAATCATAGAATGGAATCATAGAATGGCCTGGGTTGAAAAGGATCATCTAGTTTCAACCCCCCTGCTCTGGGCAGGATTGCCAACCACTAGAGCAGGCTGCCCGGAGCTGCATCCAGGCCTTGGCGTTGAATGCCTCCAGGGATGGGGCATCCACAACCTTGCTGGGCAACCTAATAGCACAATACATGAAAATACCACATACATGAAAATTCAGAGTTGACTATGCTGCCAGTGGTATGGTGCAAATCGATCTCATCAGTGGAGTGGAGTTCTGGGATTGCAGAGAAAGAATACCATATGTAGTTGCGTTATTGGCTTGCTTGACCAGCACGGCAACCCTAGCCGCGGTATGCTGAAAGGGGTCAGCTGAGTAGTGGTGAGGATGTTGAGCAAGCTGGAATGCCATGACACAAGAGAGAATTTTTTTTGCATAGTTAAGTAACAGGTTGAAAGATACGAATTAAATACAGTATTACCACAGTGAAGTTAAATGATCAGTGGAGTTCTACAGATGTTCAATATACTTTATTTTTCAGATTGCTTATAAAAAAAAAAAAAAAAAAGAAGAGGGAAAGTTTGCAGCTAATACAAAGCTATTCAGGGTAGGAAGGACAAAAATGGTTGAAGACTTGTAGATTTGTAAAAAGCCGAAGGGACTCAACAACAAAATGACAGATGAAATTTGGTGTAGATAATTGCAGTGATGCATAAGGAAAAAAAAAAAAAAAAAAAAAAACACAAAAAAAAACCCACAAATTCTAACTTATTGTATTAAATGATGAACTTTGACTTGACAGTTACAACTAAAGAGAGTGATTTGGGGATACTGATATATAATCCCATAAGAATATCACCTCAGTGCTTAGTAGCAGTCATACAAGCCAATAGAACATTAGGAATATAGCAGAGAAAAAGAGAACAAAGTCTGTAAAATCATGCCACTATATAAAAGCAGAGTTCACCTTCATCTTAAGTACCTTACCTTCTGGCCACCTAATCTGAAAAAGAAATAGTAGAAAAGAGGCAAAAGTAGGACAAATATGATGATAGCTATGAAATAGCTTTCATACAAGGTGTGACTCAGTAAGCCAAAACTGTTCTGTCTAGAAAAGAAAGTAAGGAGGGATATGATGGAAATCTACAGAAAGATTAGTAGAATAAATGAAAAAAGGAACTTCCAATTTCTTTCTATTACAGGTGTAATATGCATGTCTACTGAAATGTGGGAATTACCACAGGTTTTTGTGGTTCCTAAAAGCTTACATTGATTCAGATAGCAGTTGTATTTAATGGATCTTTCTGCCGTGAATTTGTCCAAAAATACATCTTGAGGTTTAAGAAATAGCATCTAGTAGATGCTAGTAGATTTTAGAGTTATGATCCCTACTTTTATGTCTTAGCCTGGGTAACCAGGGTTGGCCATTTCTGGAGTGTGACCTCTGGAGTCAAACCTCTGACTATGCGATTTGTATGTCACATTTATATTTAATGTAGCCAGTAGAAGGTTTTGCGTGTATAGTTCAGATTACAGAATGCAGTGTAGGCCTTTGCATAGTTCTTCACTTAGAAATTCAGCATTATTTGAAGTAAAATACTGTTGATATAGGTTGCATGGAAGCTAGTGTATATATCCCCAGAAACAAAGACCTGGTGATTTTTAAGTGCAACTAGCCGTGGTCATTTCATTCAAATTAATTTGCTTGTTTTGTTTTAGTGCTAATTTTACTTTAAGTGTAGCTTCTTTCTTTCAAATCTGCTTAAGCTATGTCCTTCTGAAAAATAAAACATGTTCAATAACAATGTTCATGCTGCAAGTTGTCCCTGGTATGCTGCTATTAATTTTATGTTAAGTGGTGGGTTTTAATGTTCTGTAAATCAATAAATTGATGTGCAATGTCTTAATTAATTTGTCAAAATTAACTGTAAGATGCTGAATCAAATGACACTATCAGACTTTTCAATTCTAATTAAATTCTATGTAATGCTCTGAAGCTTGTAAAATAACCTTATTAATTTAAATCTTTTGTCATGTGACAATTTTATTTTTCCTTCCTTTGAGTCACTGCAACAAAATTCTTTTTTTTGTAAAACGTTGTTTTCAGAATTGGAGAGTGTATCTCTGTTGTTTGCCTCCAAAGGAAATAGAGATTTAGTATTTTCAGTCTGGAAAGATGCTCTCTGATGTGAAGAACCAAGTATATAACATTATCACAAGAAGAAAATGGAACTTTTTCAAGGAGTGCAGTGTATTCAAATGTATTAAGATACTTGTTGGGTGAAAAGCATCTGTAATATCAGGTATTTCTAAGATGAGTACTTGTGACTCAAACTGCTTTGGCATTAGTTGAAAATGAGCAGAAAAAATCACTCTCATATCATTACTGAGCCAACAACAACAATGGAAAAAAGATCTATCAAGGTGCAACATTTTGCTTTTCATGTAGTAGTTATATGCTACCATTTCTTTTTAAATCAGAAAACTACCAGTAAGATAGGACCATACAGTATCAGAAGATATAAAAATCCATCAATCTCGATGGCACAGGCTATCCTCCCCTATCAACTGCAGGATTTTCCATACAGAATTGATGTGATCTTCATCTGAAGAGCAGCTTATTTTAACAATCAAACATTTAATCTCGGACTTTGATAGTGTCATTTCTATTGATCTTTGCACAAAACCTAGAAGTAAATTTTGATGATTCAGCCATGAACAATCATGTAGCTAGTGCTGTAGTATCAACTTACAAATGTGAGAACCCTTACAAAAAAGCTATCTACATGTAATGATTACATTCCTGAGGTATAACTTTAACAAGAAATTCAATGGATGGATGACATTGCTTGTCCCTCTTATTGTTCTGTTTAACTTTCAAGTGTTTTCTTCTTTTGAATGTTTCTGGGAATTTGTTTTACTATTAATGACTAATTGGTATTTGCTGTTCTGTGGGTTAGATCTCCTTGCTGAAGCAGAATCTGGAGATGCAGCTTTCCCAGTCACAGAGCTCTTTGCAACAGCTACAAGCCCAGTTCAGTCAGGAGCGACAGAGGATGACTCAGGAGATGCAGGAATTAGAAGAAGAGCATCAGCAAAGGCATAAGTCACTTCAGGAGGCCCATATCCTTGCCTTTCAAAATATGGAAGAAACAAAAGAGCAAGAACAAAAGGCATGTTCATATGGGTATTCTCTGTTATGTAGAAAATGTTATGTACTGAGAGGGAAATAGTAAAGACTAAAAACTAGTCTAGTAAAACTATTTGCATAACTACTGAATTTCCTTTTCAGATGTTGTATTTTATAGTAACATTTTTATCTAGTTAAATCTGATTAAGACATTGAAAGTCATTTCTTATACTAGCATTATTTCACATCTTGCTTTATACTCTAGCAGCATGTTGGTATTTGTGTATATATATATATGCTCATAAATACTCATGTATGCAGTCACATATATATATGCATTGTGTGTGTGTGTGTATATATATATACATATATATATATATATATATATAAAATAATTACCAACACACATTTCTTAACAGTAGTTTGAGATGGTCATCTATAAGATTATATTCCAGGTTTGATTTGGAAGAGGTGTCTTTTCTCCATTCTATTTACCCAATTTTATGTGTTTTCTGATACTTCCTGTTGATTTACTCCTTTTGTAATGTATTCTAAATTTTCATTGTGTTAAAAATTTGTATAAACTGTTTTGCAACTTGTAAGATAGTTTTTACATCTAGAATAATGTCATGCCTAAGATACTTTGTTTAAACCCCGACTAAACCTGCTTTAAAATAGAAGTGTTGACAAGGCATTGTACTTAGATAGGGTTTGTGTCTTTATGGTTTTGTCTTTTTTCAGTTCAAATCTGAGGTGTACCTTTTCAATGAATATACCAGTTGTCCCCACATACTTGGTTCACATCATAGAATGGTCTTGGAGCACTTGCTCCATTCACTGTGTTCAAAATGAAACAAGACGATGTACTCCAGGAGCATTATGCTTAGTACACATTAATGGGGAGTAAAAATGGGTGTTACTGGGGAGCAAACACTCCCAAAAGTCTTATGTGTACAGTAGACCCATCTATGGATCTGTCTAGTCTAATTGTTAGCTAATATAAACATGTAAACATAGTTTAAAAAAAAAAAAAAAAAAAAAAAAAATATTTTCTTTGTTGTTATTTTTGTTTTTAAAGTTTTCTAACTGTGAGCAGAACAGTTGTTTTGAACACAGGTAATCTTGATAACCAGCAGACCTTGAAAAATTACAGTAGCAGGACAACGTAGTGAGAGAAGAAACTATGAGCAATATCTGTGCTTTTTTTAGTAATTTCTAGAGTATGCCAGTGCCTGTTTTTGTTTTTGTTTGTTTGTTTTGCTGCCAGTTGTTTAATATTTTATAATTCCCTAGGCTGCTATAGAATTAATCTTGTTCATTTGTATTTCATAGGCATTAGAAGAACGTTTACAACAAAAGCATTCAGAAGAACTTCAGGCACTCAAAGAAACACACAAACAAGCCATGGAAGGTTTCAAATTGGAGATGGAACAGGAACTTCAGACTCTACGATTTGAGCTGGAGGATGAAGGAAAAGCTATGTTAGGTACACTGTCTTCAAATTTGCAGATGGGTCCAAAACCAACATTTCTACTCATACAAGTCTACATGTGCGTGCGCACGCACACAAACACAAGTACATATGTGTATTGTAACACTGTAGTGTATCTGGGTGTCATTCAAATTTGACCTAATTGTTCCTCTTAAAATCAGTATAAGCTTTAACAGGTAAGTCAAAATTGTTCACTTTCAAGAATCATACTCTTAATTTTTTTGGAAGAAGTAAGCAATGAAATTTCATAATGAATATTTTGGAAATTAACAGAGTATAGAATAGAAGCAGCAGGGTAGTTGCTTAGATTTCTTTGTGTATTGATTTTAGGAGTATGATCCCTAGCACTCTGTCTCTATAGGAAATAAATATTTGAGTCAGGTAATACACTGATACATTGAATTACAGGTTAGATTGTATTTTGTACTGCAGGAAGGGTTCAAGCTATAAGAAGATGCAATACTTCAGCCAGTTTAAGGAATGTGAAACAACAAATAAGACAAAACATAAGAAAACTTATGAGAGTTTTATAAGAGTTTGTTCCTTGTTTATTTTCTTAATAATGTAGATGAAATGTCAATTTTTTGTGTTTGAAAAAGGAAGCATTTTTTCACAAGCAAATTATGATCTTTGAACGCATAATCTCAATCTAGTATATGCACGATAGATGCATATAGATAGATGAGATAATGTGATAATTATAGAAAGGACAGAGATAACATGCTTCTACTCCACAACACTTGAATACTTCACAGTTTTGTGTTTTTGCTGGATCTAAAATTCAAGCAACCCCCCCACACACACACAAGCACACTTTTTCTGCTGACAAAAAGAACACAAGTCAGTTTTGGAACGGAATTGGAATGAGGCAAGGAAGATGTCTTGGTAGACAGACTTCAAGAATTTCACATGTAAAAGAAGGTTTTATGGAGGAAAACAAATGTCTGTGAGTGGTAAGGTTTAAAGAATACTGACAGTGGTATAACACAGAATGGTGAGGATTGAGGAATTCCAGAAAGAAACTTCACAGAAGTAGAAAGAGTGGCCTGATACCTGGCATTGATGTCAAAGGCAAGAAGACTGCAGTACAAGGTAGTATGGAAGCAGGAAATGCAGAAGAGAAGACAAGGAGGATGTCTGTTGAGGCATTTTGGAAGTCTGGAATGTAGAAATTACAAGGGTAGCATGAAAAAACAAACAAACAAACAAACAAACAAAAAAGTAAAGATAAATTGCATCACTCCAAGCAGGAGATAAGTACACAGAAGGGATTTTCTTTTCAGACAGGAAGGAAAAGTCAAATTTTAGAAACACTGCAGAGAAAGAGCTACAACAAAAAAGACATGCATGTCTTTTTTATTTGTTAACAGCAGCCAAAAATGGTAGATATAAGCCTTAAAACAAATAGTTAAATATATGTTGAAATAAATGTTTTTCTAAGGGCTGTGACATTTCACTGATGTTTTCTATCTAACCCCTGCTTTCTTTGTCCATGTTATGTGTCAGGAAGTTATCACTGGGAATGCAGTGGTTTTTTTTTTGTGGTGAGGTACGAACATATCTCCTCTGAGAAAACGAACATCTTATCTTGTACAATGCACATCTGAATAAAATTTCCCTCATGTCAGTGTCTCTGTTCCCAGAACTCTATCTTCTTGTACCACCTGAGCATCTGTTCCACTTCATTTAGCTCCGTCTTTCTACCAGAAAATAAGAAAGGAGACATCCTGTAGTTAGAGAAGTTTCAGCTAGACGTTGGAACTCATCAAATTTGGACTCTTGTCTGTTTTTGTTTGCAGTCCCTGACCCACTATTTGGAGTGGACTTACACTGTGGTTAGTTTTGACCAGTTAACATCATTTTACTGTCTGGAGAAGATTTCTGAAGAATGTATTTAGGAGAACTCCCACCAAATAGGAGTAATTGTTTTACCTGGATGGTATTTAGTTTCTGCATCAGTATTTCAACCACTGTCCTTTGTAGCCATAGAAGCATAACTTTGTATCCTCTGTCACATTATTACTTGCAGTCGCCTCTCACAGATAAGTCCTTCGTAAATGTAGGTCTGTAGTCACGAAGTGTATGAAGAGTTGAAGCTTAATTTAAGTGAAACTGTGAGACACTGAAATCCAGAACTACAGTCCCGAGAAGTATAGTTTCCAAAACACTAACCTCTCCATCTCTTGAGAGGAGACAGGAAAAAAAAAAAAAAAAAAAAAAGATAGAGAGAGAGAAAAACACGTTTCAGGTTTGTTTGCAAAGTTTAGTTAGTGTCAAAAATGCTGTTTCTACATGTATTTTTAGAAGTGCCTTCTATCTGAGCAGAGGTGAGCAGTTCAATGACTGTTACCTGCCTGAGCCTACCTACAAAGCAGATTCTCACACTCAAGGGTCTCTGAGACGGCCTTCCACCCCCAGTATTGACAGGCAAGCTCCTGTTATAATTTACTTGGGTAGATATTGCTCAGAAAGCACAGAACCCACAGGCAGTTCTATTCAGGATGATGGTCCTGGTGCCTCTCTCTTGTATAACAGTTTACTGCACAGAGCAGTTCTTTCCCAGTTAAAGCAGCACTGGGTGGCTACACACACTGTGTCTGTTCTGTGGAGCTGAAACCAATTTTCAGTGAGTAAATGAAGAGTGATCATTCTGTTTAATTTGTTGGTTCTCCAATTGAGAAGTGGAGCTATTCAATAAACCTAGCAAAAGTTAAAACAAAATAATGTACTTTTTCATACACTGTGGAATGGACCTGTAGAATTCTATACCAGAGGACATTTTAGAGTGCTTTCAGAATGAACTGGACAAGTTTGTGGGGAAAAAAAAATACATTGAGGGCTATTAAAAATAAGACAAACCTTTGATTCGGAAATGTCCCTGAGATCTAAATTGTTGGTGACTACAAATGTATTTTCAGGCAGTATCATTACGTACTTGCCTATGCTCAAGCTTTTCTTTAGGGATCTGCTGTTGTATTCAGGACAAGGTAGACCTTTGGTCTATGACAGTATGGTCATTGTTATGCTCTATCTTTCAAAACTTTTCACATTCTGAGATGCCTAATAAGTCACGCTCACGTAGGAATTTAGATGGAGTCTGATTATGCATCCTCTGTCTGTGAATTGTTGGAATACTGCTTGTCTCAAAATGTTTTTAAAAGGTAGCTAACGTATCATAGCAGCAAAATGATAATTTAATAAATATGGGATTTTATAAATACAAGAATTTTAAAAATACGTGAACTGAATGAGAAAGTTGAGTTGAGGATTATATCAAAATTATGTAAAGTGCAGGGGAAGCTGATGCAAAGTGATTTTTTCTAAAACAGAATGATTCCTAAGTAGAAAGGCAAGTGTTGCAGCTGAAAAACATCATTTCATCCTCACTTCCAATTGACAGTAAAAGCTTAGCATGCATCTAGCCAAGGATGTCACTAAGGTAGAGGAAATAATTCTCTTAAAATCTAGAAAAAACATAAATCTCGCTTTTAATCTGATTTAATCTGTGACGGAGAAAAATGCAAGTCACAAAATCTGGTAAACAAGAACACTGAAAATATAAAAAGAAGTGGACAGTAATTATGGAGGTATAAGAAAATATACAAGAATCATGAAATATTTGAAAGATATAAATTAATGACAAGGAACATTTAACACGAGAGTGAATGACATCAGGAAAATTTTAATACAGAAGTAGTAATAATCTGGCATATGGAATGTCGGTGACAGATAATTAAAATATCAGTGGAGAAGAGTTCTTTCTTCTTAATACTGACAAACTTGTTATCATAATCAGTGACGCTATTTCTATTTAATAACTAATTCTCACCCAAAATTGAAAAGGTAAGTATTAGAAGAAAAATATAAGTGAAATGTAGTCCAAAGGACAAATAATCTAATGGGTAAGGTCTTGACTTTGCCTGAAGAAAGGGGAATTCCTGTTCTACAACAGACTTCTTCTACGGGAAGACACTTCAGCTCTTGTTTTCTTTCCCCTCTGTAAAACTGGAATAAGAACGAATCATTCCCCACCTTCAGTAGTATCAGGAGAGCAAACATAGTTAAGATCATGAGGTGCCCAAGGCACTGTAGTTAGGGAGATTGTATTAAAATACCAGGAGGAACAGTGGCACGCACAAATAAGAATTCATGATAGATTTCATTTAGAGACTTGTTCTTTAAAATGGTCTCATCAGTTTCCTTCTGCAGAAGCTTCCAACGTGTGTATGTATAGATGGTTGAATATGCACATATAAAACCCATTTGCAAAAATGAATACTCAAGTACTCACATTTGGAAAAGTTGATCCTATTTTCAAATCCGGCTATAAATACTTTTACATAATAGGCCATGCTTTTGAAGAAGGGATACAGAAACCATCGTTCTAAGGTATATTCTAGTAGCTCGTATTCTAATATTGAATAAATCCAAGTCTGTCTAAACCTTCATGGCTGTGGAGCTCGAATGCGTTCAGCCTATTCAACAGAAGTTTCATGTGGCTAATATAAGCAGTGTGTGTTAGGTCAGTGGCACTACTTGAAGGAGCTGGACTGTTATTGTTAATTAAGAGTAAATATTTGCAAAATAAGCTTTTCTTTTTGTTCACGGTAACTAGCTTCCTTGCGCTCAGAGCTAAATCATCAACATGCAGCAGCAATTGACCAACTAAGGCACAACCATCAACAGGAACTGGTAGCTGCCAAAATGGAGCTTGAAAGAAGCATAGAACTTGGCAGAAGACAGGTAGGAGGCATTGCTGGCAACTTGTTGTAAAATAATCAGTGTTTGTTTTCTATTAGCTGGAGGCAATAACTGTTGTGGAAATGTAAGGAGGAATTTACTCTTTGAAAGTCAGCCAGCACCAGCAGGTAATGCATCCCTACCAGTTAACCTAAATTTTTTTGCTTAGCTTTTTCTTCCTTCAGCAAACTTCTTTAGAAGCTTAGTAAAGGCTGTCATATCAAGGCAGTTTCCATTTAGAGTTGTGCAGCCATCTTGGAGCAAACTGACTTGCCTTGGGGGGAAAGTGCTGATTCCTGCAAAATTCTACTTGTCCTCAGTGGCCAGCAGGACTTAAAAAGAAAAGAAAAGAAAAAAAAAAAACAAAACAAAACAAAAAAAAAAAAAACTACTTCTCTCCAACACCAAAGTGATATGGTGTCAAATTATTGCTTCAAACAAAAATGTAGCTCAGTATCTTTTATTTTCAGCACCAAACTGGAAAAGATAAATTAGCTTCTGAAGAAAGTAGAGAAGACCTAACAAATTCATATGTAAAAACAAAACTCCTAAAGCTAGTAAGGATTACAATTGTTTTCATCAACCAAGTGATTCTTTCACTTATATCTTTAATTTTTCATGTTATACAGAATCAGTTTTTCCACTAGAAACTAAAATTTAAAGCTTCATCTCTATTTGAAAGGAAGACAGACTCCTGAAAAGTAGAGAACAAAGAAATTTCTTCATCTGCATACAGAATAGGCTTTTCAGGATTCACTTACTAATAGTCCAGTACCAGCGAAGTGGAGTGACTTACAAGTAGGTTAATGGAGGCAATGTTTGATTGGATATAGCCTTTACAGCATGACATTCAAGGATGAGCCTTTTTTATTTATTTATTTTTCCCTCCCATGTTCCTTGTGTCCTTGTGGGTTTGAAAGCATGATCACTACAGGCAAAAATGTGGTGCTGTCAGCAACAATGAAAGAAAACATGGAGTATTTAATAGGATGTAGTTTCAATGTCCTGTTTAAGCTTAGAGACACCCAAGGAGGATGTAAGAAACCAAATTAAAATTTAAGAGCATGTGTTTGATCCAACCAAATGCCTTGTACTTTTGACTTCAGCACAGTAAGCGGTTAGGTACATACTTCAGCTATACTGAAGGCAAAGCAATCACTTGTTTTTTCATGCATTGGGATGCCTATCACTTTACAGGGTCAGATGAACAAGATGCAGAGACATGAGAATGGGATGATTTTATTTGCTAATTTTTGAAATATTTAAATATGTGGACATAACATTTTTCTTAAATAACTTTTCATAACTTTTTTATTTTCCTTTTTTTTTTTTTTTCATATAGCTTTAATATAGGCTTTCTATGGGGAGGAAGAGAGTTATTTTTAAAACTCTGTTTTTAAGGATATACAATAATATTTGTGCATGAGGATATGTTTGTGTTTCCTGGGTGCATAAAGGCACAAAACACAATTATACATAAAACTACTTCAAAATCTTTGCTTTTATTCTATTTGCACAAAAAGCAAGGTTTTTATTATTATGATATTAATTATTGTGCAACTGTAAGAAGTGGGATAGATGGGGATGGAAAACCCTGAAAAAGGTTTATTTTATTCTTTGCAAACTGGTTGTAAACGTTATCAAAACCATTGGGATTGGATAAGTTTTCCAGATGTTAACTGGATTGGAATTTCTTAAGCGAAAAGAATGACTTTTATTGATTTATTGGACACAAAGTAAATATTATATAAACTAAAACCACACATTAGGGGCATTTTAAGTGATATTTTATACTAAGAAATTACAACAAACCAAAAACCAACACATGTAAGTGCAAACATTTACATAGATGGGCTGTACGACGTGTATTGTGCTGTGAGATATTTCTGACCCTTGTATTTGTATGTGCATTAGAGAAGAGACTTCTGAATTATAGTGTTTATGGGCACAGTGCATACATCTTACACTATTTCATCCCATTGTATGGGGTCGTGAGGGGAAAAACAGATATGATTTTCCTTCAGCTTCCCCACATTGTATGTTCAAGAGGTAGAAATTTCTAAATTCCCAATCCCATAGTTCTTTGTAGTAGTTGTTTTTGTTGTTGTATGTATGGGCAAAAGGAAAATGTAGTGAAATACGCAAACTTTATCAGGCAATGACAATGCTTTAAATTCTCTCACAAATGTTTACTTGTTACATAACTTTGATTACATTGTTAGCTGTACTTGCACACAAGGAAAAAAAAAAAAAAACAACTCTTAAGTTTTAATTGTAATTTGTGTCAGCATAAAAAAAAAAAAAAAGAAAAAATATATTGAACAAAAAATTCTGCTTAGCTGTTGTCTTCTGAAAACAAGTATCGTGCTTTTGAGAGGCAAGTCTAAATAGTTTTTGCTGCTGCTACTTATGTCATAGGAGAAAGAATTTTTATGCCGAATATCAGACCTCCAAGATGAACTGAGACATCGAGACCATCATATAGCTGAACTGGACAAAGAGATTCTGCATCTTCATGACAATATAAGTGCATTGACCAAGGAACTAGAGTTTAAAGGGAAAGAAGTTCTTAGAATACGCAGTGAATCTAACCAACAGATCAGGTATGAATTTTTCCATTCTGAACTCAAACACTTATTGTCTCACATATTGTTTTACTTAAAATATTTTATCATTTGCAGCTTTTAATTTATCCTTTTAATCAAGGGGCAGTATATACCATTTAGTTTTCTTCATAAAAAGCTGTGCCCATTACTGGTACAGTTAGTGAATATTACCATACAGTTAAGCTGCATTTCAGTTACACACTTTGGCATATTTTAACAACAGTCTGCTCAAGTGTGGTTGTTTTTTTAAAAAAAAAAATCATTATGTTTGTTTATTAAAAAATAAAAAAGCATTAAAGGAGACGCATACTCAATGAAATAAGCTAGAAGATTGGAGGACAGTAAGTAGTGGGTTTTGAAGAATAATTCCTTTCTGTGTTGTCTGGTATTGTGTAAAAGCCGTTAAAAGCATGGCAGAAATTCATGATGAACAAATCAGTCTGATTATAGAATAACTCTTTTTTTAACAAAAAATAAATTAAACAGGATGCATGAGCAAGATTTAAGCAAGAAACATGAGAAAGAGCTGGATGTCTTGGCAGCAGATCACATCAGAGAGAAACAAAGTATGCTGGCAGATTTTAATAAGACCCAAGAGCTGCTCAAGGAAATTAATTCAGCTTTACAAGTTTCGTAAGTTTTGTTGCATTAAAAAGTTTGTGTGTAGCTGCATTTGAGTCAACATTAGTTCATTCTGGTGTCCATAAGTCACTGAAGATACTGCAGAGGTGCAACAGTACAAAAACCTTACTGAAATATGAGGCCTATTGCTGTATTTGTTGGACAACACAATTGTTGTAAGCCTTAGGGGAATTAACCAAGATAATTGTTAGTGATTTGAGACCAAAAATTTTCAAGGAGGAAAGATATTAAATATGTGCTGTTCTTAAAAAAAATAAATTTTTTTTTCTCAAACATTAATGCATATTTTTGAGAATACAAAAGTTTCTTCAGCAAGTTTAAAACTAGTACAATAAGTACAATATTAGCTATTTAGAAGCTTGATTATACCAAATTAGTGTTGCAAACAGCTTCAGGTTTGCTAGGAAACCTAGGAAAATTAGTGTCTGAAATAGATTATATAAGTTTAATAGAATACTTATGATGTTTCTGAGTCAAAATGTCACCTGGGGTTAGACTATGTCAGGGCAGGAGTGGTGTGGTAATATGGTGTCTAGCCAGAGTTTTCTTGTCTTCCATGATCTTCATTCTTTATCTGTGTCTGTGATGTAGCCCATTTGGTCTGCAACCCAATGTTTCTTGCTAACGCTCCATAGGGCATTGAGAGCTTCCTGACACAAAGTGGTCACCGAGGGATTTGTATGTGCAGCACAAATTGTATGGCAGAGAGAATAACTGGTTCTGACTATATGATAGGAAATTCCTCTAAGTAAATAACAACTAATAATGGACAGTAAAACCTAAATGCATCTAATTCTGTCTTAACAATATGAGCACTCCAAGAGTGTCAATAATCGAGTATAAAATTCTAGTTCTTACTCCCTCGTAATCATACGCATGCACAGTTCTCTGAATATCTGAAAGTAAAATGACAGCTGTGCGTAACTATGTATTATACTCTGGGGATCTGTATGCAATAGCTTAACCTAGCATAAAATGTATACACGGAAATTAAGCCAGCTGAGCATATTGCTGTTCTGCTGAGTCAAAGGCATTTTCTGCAAATAAAAACAGTCATGTTGTTCATATTTGTAATGTTTTATATAAATAGATTACATAATCTCCTCAAGTTATTTACAGGTTGTTTGAAGGCTATAATTTAATATGCACTGTTTTTTCATTTGCAACACAAAGTCAAAATTACTTGTGGAATTAAGTTTGAGCTGACTAAGACACCTTAAATTCATAGTTTTTTCCTTAGGAATATTTTTTTCACCTGGATCTCTTCTGAAACTTGGTACTCTGATCTATATGAATGCTGAATATGTGAGACAAGTATTTGAGTAGTTTCCTTTAGAACTATGTTTAGCATCATGAACATTGTGTCTGTTTCACAGATACACAGACATTTGAAATTATTGTGTGTCTTCAAAACTTGTTCTTTAAAAAGAAACAAGGAGATTTATGCAGTTACTTGCACGATTCCCCTCTCAGTTGGCTTATTTCACTTCTCTCCTTTAATGCTTTCCCACTAGGCATTTCAGATTTCTTCCTTTTTTTTTTTTTTCAAGAATTTATCAATTGTGGCATTTCTTTTAATTCACATATCCTAATATCCAGGTTTTATTGCTTTTCTTTTGCAGCTCATTCCTTTATTTCAACTCTAATGGTACTAAGTTGCTTTTGTGGAGAGGAGTTAGTTACCTGTTAGTCTTCGGTGTTCTTGGATATCTTTGTCCCATTATGTTCCACTTGAACTGAGGAAGATGGTGCCAGCATCCAGTATTATAAGCATGCGTCTTTATTCAGAGTAGTCACCTATTAAAAGAAAAATGATATTGTTTGGTTTATTCACTAAGAAAGTCAATTGCCAGCTTTTAAAATTTACATTATTATTAAATATAAAGCAATGTAGTTCTTTTATTATATGTTATAACTAGTCTCAGCTATGTCTGCTGTAGTTCTACTGTCCACTTTTTTTTTTTTTTTTTTTTTAGTGCCTTGTTTTCAGTCTGGCTTCCAAGAGGCCTCTTTTCAAAGAACTAATACTGCATGTACAAGAGGGATGTTAGGATTTTAGAATTTTGCAAAAAATTTCACTTACTGTAGCAAAGATTATTTATTTATTTATTTATTTTAACTAGACAAAGCTCAGTGTTAATATAGAATTAACTAACTTCAAAGAGAAAAGAAAATGATCTTCTGTTTTTATTCTTTGAAATCTCTTTTATACAAATCAAAGTTTTGACTTTATTCACTCATCATTTAACACTGGATCAGACTAAAGGGGGTATTTTTCTTTCCTATAAAGTTTAGAAGAAATGGAAGAAAAATATAAAAACAGAGAATCGAGACCAGAAGACTTGCAGCTTATCTCAGAACTGAAAGACCTAATTGCAGAGCGGGACCAACTCATAAAGAAATTGATTGTAAGACTTTTATGCTCTCTTGGTTTAATATCTTGACAGGCATAAATGTTAATCTAATATGAAGTGTACAAAATTCATTAAAGAGCCAATGCTGATAGCATGTATTTGTATTCTTTAATGCATTATTCCTGTGGTTCCAGTGCCTCATAATAGTAAAACTAATTAGATGCAAAGAGTTTTGTACAATCAAGCATAATACGTTATTACAAAAAATATTGCAGTATGACCTTGATCAGACATATCCTATTTGCAATCTTGGAATAAGAAGTGAGCCATGTAAGCCAAATAAGAAATGGTCTCTTCTATGAGCTTTTTAAGAAGGTTTCCAATTTCCTGATGCACTGAGTTTCTCAAACTCACACTTCAGCAGCCTTGCTCAGATTAGTCTGATTAGATCCTAATTCAGAAGCAAGAAGGAATGAGGAAAGTTCAAAGTAACTAGAGATCAGAAGTCAACTATACTGTATCCTTACCAGTGCATAATCCAATGAGCTATACTCACTCTCTTACAACATATACAACAGAACTGCATAAATAGAAATTATTTAGTATTTACATATAATAATATACAAAACATGAAATGTAGTTTTTAGAAATATCAGTTCCTTTAAAAAATGTAAGCATAAATTTATTTGAGATCACTTTCTAGGCAGATTTGGCCACTAACTGATTGAGAATGCATAAAAAGAAGTTTCTATTTGTTCTTCTTTTTAGGAGGACAAAAAGTTCTATCAGCTGGAGCTAGTTAACAGGGAGACTAACTACAACAAAGTGTTTAATGCAAGCCCAAATGTTGGTGTTATTAATCCATTGGTGAAGGTATGTTTCATGGGCTTCACTGCTAAAGTGAGAAATAAGAAATCTAAAGTTAGCATACAGTAAAAAGAAGAAATGTGTGTGCGTATGTACATATATCACTTTTTTTTTACTGAGTGATATGTTTAAAACAAGGAACATCATGTTTCCATTTGTCTCTCCTGATTTTTGTGTACATATTTGTTTCTTATGTACATGTATATATAACATAAAACACAGTTCCTTCTCACAAAACTCTGAAGTCAAAACAGAAAAGTGACCCTACAGAGGACATACATATAATAGAGAATAGTGACATATATATGTCACTATATAATATATATAATAGAGAATAGTAACGTCCTCATATATATAATATATAGCATATATATAATAGAGAATGGTAACATCCTCAATCAGCTTTATTTTCAAATGATTTTTATTGGTTATTATGGAAAATGCAAGGACAAATTTATTTTGCAGATGGTGCTCAGGATATAAGACCACTAGAAACACAGACGGAGCAGGGACACTAAAGAAAAGGAATAGGGGTGAAAAGAGGAAGAAGAAAAGTATGAGGAGAGCACAAAATGAGTCTGAGTAGAAAAAGACAGACTAATAATGGAGAATTGGAGTGACAAACTGGGTATGGAGTGTAAGGGCAGTAGGAGATAGAAGTCAGCCTCCAACCTTCTGAGTTACTGTTGCATCCTATATGAGCAAAAACACTTCAGTAGCAGCCTTTTCCAATTCTCTCCATCCTGGTGAACAGCAACCAATGGAGGCTACTGTACAAACAGGCGTAGTAGCCTCCCTGTCACTTAAAAAGCCAGCAACATTCCTACATGAAGAATAGTCTGCAGTTGGGTACCTTCATTCTGTCTCTTTCCATCACTTTAGCAGTAAGAATGAGTCCTCTGACATTTCCTTCTTCCTTGTAATAATCCATAGGTTATTTCACCTGCATGGAAAGGGAAGGGACTTTTCCCAGCTGTGAGGTCCACTTTGGAGCTAAACAAGCTCACGCAGGTATCAGAGAACAGTTGGAGTCGAAACATCCTTTATGCGTTCAGGAAATGGGTAACAAAAAAATTTCAGTTGAGATTCAGTTCCGTATTGATGCCTTAATTTATATGTCTGCATGCTAGTATCTACATGTGCACTGTGCGTCTAAATTCCTGTTAGAGCCAAGGGATATCTCATTAATGAAGCTTGCAACAGACTTGAGCATAGAGTAGGTATCTACTCTATATAGGGTGTGCAGAATCACTCTCTGAAGTTCTCTAGGCTATGTTGTTCACAACCATGTCAGTTATGAAGATTATATGTAGAAACTCAGATTGCCACAAGTACAGACAGTATGGGAAAAAATAAAGATATACCAAATAAAGCAAAGTAGTTCTTGCACAATTCAGGGTTCTTTGACATTGGAATAATTTTACCTAAGATCGAGTTGTTTGGTTATCAAGGAAGCAGGTTGGGCAGAACGAATAGGATGTCACTGTGTAAAAGAAGGTCTGTCTCTGTCATTTAAGAGATCAGGCTGTGTTATTTAGCTAATCTTATGGTTTCACATCAGATCAGAGTATTTCTCAGTTCTCCACAAACTCAACAAATTGTCGACACTCTCCGACATTTTTCAGGAGTCCAGCAGCTCTGACAAGCTTACCTGCTGGTACCTAACTCATATGAATGTCTGCATAAAGGAACTTAACAGTCCTGGTGTTGTCTCTGCTAGGCCCAAACTGATCTGAATGCTTTGTCTTTGTGTGAAAGGTTGTTTGAAAATTTTGGAAGTTTGTCTGAACCACTTCATTTTAAAGATGTGAAATTTAACCCTTGAGTATATAAGTTTGTGTTTTGTGTGAAGTCTGAATTGTTTGGGAAAAGTACTTCAACATCAGATTTTCATAGAGAAAATTCATATACTTTTATCATATGTTTCTAGCTCTTAAAATCCATAAGACTTTGAAACAGTCTTATATTCCAGAACATTTTGATCTCTCATTTCATGAATTGTGGAACATGTTACTTTATCAAAGCACATGCTGTGTTATTGGAGAATGAATTACAAACTGAAAATTTCATTATCTTTGAAATAATAAAATGACAGAATTTATGAGTTACTATATGCTTTGCATATTAATACAAAATTACAACCATTGCAGTATTTATTAGAGCTTTTTTCAAGTTTATGCAGTGGATCTGTTTAGTCTTTCATTGGTAGATCTGCAGTTTTGTAATACTTTGCATAAATTCCATAGCAACAATACACACAATTTAGATTCTCTAGATTTGACAGCTTCAGAAGTGTAGAGTTTTATAGAAAATAAGATACAAACTACAGTATTTTCAAAGTATTTATATAGATAAATACACTGTCCAGAAATGAGCCCATTATGAAGTGCAGATTTAACTACAGTGTGTGCTATACACAGTTTTAATTACAGTGTGCATTACTTTGCAGGTGTGTTCTACATACATTTGGTTACTTTTAGCAAACTATTTTTCCATTCAGCCTGAGGAAGTACAGTGTTCAGGATGATTTTAGTTTAATCTTTTACAGCTAATGGCCTTCCTCTGTGATGGCCTTCCTCTACGTTTAGATGTAGAGCTTAGGGATATGGTTTAGTGGGGACTGCTAGCGTTAGGTCAGAGGTTGGACTCAATGATCTTGAGGTCTCTTCCAACCTAGAAATTCTGTGTGATTCTGTGATTTAAAAACAAAACAAAACAAAAAACTTTTTTTTTTTTTCTAGTATAGCTTTCTGTTCAATATATTATATTTCATTCTTAGTTTGACAAGCACATGCACCACTGGCCTACAGAGCAGTATTTGCACCTTTCAACTTTGAAGAGGTCAAGTAGTGAAATCAGATAGCAGGGAGCTAAACAGAAGAGTACAAACAAACAAATAGCAAGACTGTCTCCATTTGAACTGTAGGCCACCCATGAATAGAGCAGCTCTTCTTTTGAAAGTTTTTATTATGTACTCAATTAATAGATAATTCACGAGAATAGATTAATCTTATTTTTGTAAATAGGGTGTTTTCTTAATAATTTTGTTGTTGACATGGAATATTGAATAGAAGTCAGAAAACACACATGGCATTGTCACAGTAATTTTTGAAGACCTAGAGAACTATTTGAAGCATTTTTCTGCATGAAAATGTATGAGGATAAATACTCATTCCTTTGTATGATGTGTTATGGAGAGTAAAACAGTGAAATCGAAATAAAGTTCTTCAGTATTTTGTGTCCCCTGAATACTATCAGCAGTATTAAGAAAGGAAGAAGGTTCACTTGCGCCATCTGGTGTTTAGAAGTGTTAGCTGTAGCAGCTTTACCAGCCTGGCTTTTTTTTGAGCATCTGAACTCTCACACAGTATTATTTTCATCTTCAGCAGGATTGCTATAATGCTTACTGTAAGGGCATAACTGCATTTAAAGAAATGTAGCTGCTTTTCTAGGTTCCAAGTTTTACTGACCAAAAATGCGCCTCGGTAATACGGTGAACCCTGTTGCAGAGATGTACTTTTTTCGTCACTGAAATTTGCTGTAATAATATTTGGCAGGAGAGCTGTTTCACTAATACTAAGAATTAAGTAAAGATGAAAGGTTTAAGAAAACCTTGGTGGAAAACTTGCTATCTTAAGTGTTTTAGAATAGAGCAACATGTTATACTGAAAGATATTTAAAAATCATGTACTTGTTGAGTATTACACTAAGTCTTAATAACTTAATCAACTTGATTAGAAACGTGTGAAATTTGTGGTGGTCAGTTCTGGTCAAAGTAAACAGTAAAACTACTATTAGAAAAAAAAAATCCAGTCCATTCCAATTGCTCTCCTTCCTATCCTGCCTCTTACCCCCAGAAAAATAACACCACAAAAAAAAAAAAAAAAAAAAAAAAAAAAAAATAAATAAATAAATAAATAAATAAATAAAATCCTAAATTTGCAAGTCTCCTCATCTGTCCTGGCACCTTCCTTACATTTGTTATTTTTAATGCAGCAAAAGAAGAAGAATGATAAATCAACAAACAGGTTTGTGAGTGTCCCCAATCTAAGTGCTCTGGAATCTAGCGGAGTGGGCAATGGACATCCTAACCGCCTGGACCCCATTCCCAACTCACCCATCCACGATATTGAGTTCAACAGCAGCAAACCACTGCCACAGCCAATACCACCCAAAGAGCCCAAGACGTTTTTGAGGTGAGCACTGCCTCACCAATCTTTTTTTCTTTTTCTTTTCTTAACTCAGGAAAATTTTGCTTTTGTACTGAGCCGAATCCCACTTGCTTTACGAACCTTTCAGAGGTACAAGTGCTATTATGAATTTTCAATTTTTACATAATATTTGTAACCTCTTTATAGTATTCCTTTTTATTGTAGACGTTGTTGAAACATGAAGTATTCTCTCACTTTTTCCTAAACCCTGAACTTTGAAAACCTCTCTAGATACCTTAACAGAATCATGTGCTTCCAATTGTTTACATATATGAACAATTGTTCTAAATGTTTGTGTTATTTGCTGGTTGTCATTTAGGAAGTGATACCAGCACAGAATTTCTTTTATTCAGTATTGCGTGATGATGGTTTTATGTAAGAAAACTCTTCTCTGTGCTACATGAATGTTTTGTGTTTCCCCTTTCCCCACCAATATCAAACTGTTTCATAGGTGATTTTACTACCAAAACAGGAAACGTACACGCTTGGGTGCTTAATGCCGAGCTTCTGGTAGTTAAAATCAGCATTGAAGTCTAAAGTAATTCATAAATTTATACAGTAAATTATTAACTTTAAAATGGTTTCTTAGAGGTAGCATTTTAATTGTTTTGCTTTATGTGGCTACACATATTAAAGGCACTGAAGAAGTGCTGTATCCTGTGTTTAATAGGTACTGATCTTTTGCCTCCAAGTTGGCAGCTTAAAGTGATTTACAGAATTACCAATTCGCACCTGCCTGTTGATGCTTTCTTTTGGTTTAACGTGAAAGGCCACATACCTAGCAATTACTTATTATAAAAGGAAACAAATAATAGAATATAAAATAGATAAGTAAAAACAGTTTATGGCAAGAAAACAATCTTTAAAAAAGTTAAGTAAGTTTACTTTTTCCTGTGCATGTCATGTGCATGACTGTGGTCAGGTATCTATAATATGCATGTGCATGAACTCGTGGACTGTGATGCTGGAGTTTCCATTCCAAAATGTTTTGTGCTTTGTATTATCCAGTAATACAGTAGGGATTTTTTATTATGGATTTTTATTGATAAAGGAGCTTAATTGTATAATTAGATCTAAATCAAATTAATTTTGCTCTTGATTGTTTAATAAGGATTTTAATGGTTCAAAGGAGAATCAAATCTTGTTTTTCCCAGCATATTATCAAATATTAAATGTGTGCATGAACAACAATGCAAGTGATACTTGTGATCAGTGTAAAGTATTAAAACAGTCTGTATTTTTTGTTCAGTTGCCAACCAGTCTCTGTGAGCACATGTCTATGAATATGATGCTTGCATCATATTTCTGAAAATTAACTTTGCCACAGGAAAAGGATGCTAAAAGAGGACCTTGTACAGTCACACTTTTCCAAGAAAACCCTTTTTATTCTTCTGAAAACACGTCTGTTTATGAGATTTTAAATTCCATTTCCCAAAGTATTATTTGCCCACCCTGTAATGTGGCTGCTGAACTGACTTGTCTGTGCTGCTGATGCTCTCCAATGGAGTGGATGATCACAGATTCTGTAGGGAGACATTAAATCATATCCAGAGGCACACTGATGATTAATCCAAGGAAAACCAGGCTATATTTTGTGTTTTTTTTTTTTTTGGTTTTTTTTTTTTTTTTTTTCCTCCTAACTTTGGTACTCTGTTTAGTTGTGGGTTAATTATTTTTTTTCTTTCTATGAATTTAGCCCTCCTCAGACTGATGCTTCACCAGTGGCTTCACCAGATCCACAACGCCAGGAGTGGTTTGCCCGATACTTCACATTCTGAGAGATGATTTGTTCTTGTGGCACAGCGTGACGTGGACTGTTTATCAGAGCATGACCTTAAGTAAACCCTCATGTGAACAAGCTTTCCTGTAATTTGTCAAACACTGTGAATGAGAAAGTATTTGTCTTTCTGATTTGAAAATGCACTGTATTTCATGTGATATTTGTTGGAATCACTTGACATGGTACTATATGATGTGTGTAATTATAACTATTATTTTTATTTAAAATGGAAGAACCTTTAAACTTTGTAAGTACAACATAATAAATTTTGGTAGAACAAACATAATGCTTTCCCCCTTTTTCCTATAAATGTTTTCTTTGATTTCAGGTAAGGCTTTCCCCCCCTAGAAAAAATCGCATGGTTGTTATAAATACAATTTAAATTGTAAAAGGAAAAAATATATATATCTCACTCTCTCTCCAATTTGGGCAAGGTATGTTTAATCCATCCCAATTCTATTATGTTAGCATTTTAAAAACTCTCCTCTTTCTAACATTTAAAAGCCTTTTTTCTAACATTTCAAAGGAAGAATGTGAAATAAATCAAAATCAGTGTAGCTGCTAGCCTTCAGAGCAGAGTGATTTTGACAAGACCATAAAAACAAAACAGATACTGTTCATTGGGGCAGGGGTTTTGACTTCTTAACTTCTGCTTCTGAGACTTTGCCCTCTAGTTATAATCTAAAACTTTATAACTTTATCATTGAGTTTAAGCAGAAACTGGATTCACAGATTATGTATTTATTTTATTAATACTAACAAAAACAAATGCTTGAAACCTTTAGAATACTATGTACTAAGTATCTCTGCATAAATCAAGAATCTACATTTTGAGCATGAAGTCCTGCTTTGGATAAAAATCATGTCTGAAAAAAAAAAAAAGCCTACAAAAAAAAAAAAAAAAACAAAAAAAAACAACTTTTTCCCAGTTCTACGTATTACACATATAGATCTTGAGAACTTAATTACCTTCAATTGTCTATATTAAAGGGTTTTCTTGTCTTAAAACTAATCTATGAACATGTTTTTTCAGCTAGTGAGCATGATTCTCCAATCTACACCTTTTATGATGCCAGTGTTGTTCCAGAAATTTGCTGCAGTATATTGAAAAAGCCCATTGTCTCTTTTGTATTTTTTCATTCAAAGATTACCACAAAGTAATTCACACTGGTAGTCTCAGGGAGAAAATTGTCTCTTTGTTTTATGAATGTATTTTTAAGCTGAATCTCTTATCTTTTAAAAGCAGGAAAATCTGTTTGAGTTGTTTGAACAAGGTTTTAGTTAGCATATACAAAGGTCTTGAACTTTAATATTCATCTGAAGCCCTAACTACATATTTTTTTTCCTTGTATGCACAAAGGTAAATACCCAGATGAAGATACTTGCTAATTACAATGAGTTTTATATGTAGTATATGTATAAATGAAAAAATTTGTATGTTTTCATATAAACAATATAAAATATTCTAAATGAACATTTTAAATCTTCTTATAATTTTGCTTGAAAACTCCACTGAAAGCTGTATTCTGGTGATGCTGCTGTGGATTAAAGATGCATACAGCAAACTTTCTGTAGCTGGTGGACTCAACTGTAGGTATATGCAACTTTTTAATTTTAGAAGAAAGCCATATTGGGCAAAATGTCAGATTTCTTGGCTCTTACCCGAAATAAAATACACTAGCTCATTTTGTTATAACGTTCTGAAGTGAGTGTTGCGTATTTTTTCTTGCATGCTTTGCAAAGTATATAAGGGGCTTTGTCTGCCATCCTCCACTTCATGTGTAAATTTTTATGTATGAAATTGATAGCTGTGAACAATAATTGGGTGATAATGTCTGCATTCACTTCACCTGGTCATATTTTTAGACTTCAGGAAAGGCTTGGTTTTTTTTTTTTTACTAGCACAGGGATTTGTCTTTTACAGGGAGAAGAAAGTTAAGAAGTTACCATGTCTGCCAAAGTCAGCAGCAGCTGTTCCACTATCAAATCAGTCTCTTAAAAAAAAAAAAAAAAAAAAAAAAAAAAAAAAAAAAAAACACTAAAGAGAATAGGAAAAAGGTGAGTTTCTACCAAATGGCATTGAGAGCACTGTAATATATATTCCCCAAAAGTCTGGCATTTTGGATTAATACAGGAACTGGCATTATCACAATACCATTGTTTTCTTGATCTTTGCAGTATCTGGTACCCAGTTCTGCAGTCTGCGATGGCTCTGCTCACATACACAATCTCAGCTCTTGGGTGTTTTTTTTTTTCCCTAAGCCTTCGTACTTATTCAACAGACAACTGCAAGGTGAGGAGGTGCAGAATTAATATGAAATTGCATCATGTTATTTAAAATGCCAGAAAAAAACTTTAGGCTCTCAGGAGCTGTATCTGCAGCACTTGCCATTCTGGTTTGGCAGCTGAAAAAAATGGCACCTGGGTGTCCTTTCTTTTCACTAAATTGTTAACAAACACAATATTCTAGTAACCATGGCTAGAGAATCCCAATATCAGCTTTTGACTAATGGTCATTCACTTTTTCTCCAGTTTTATTCTTGCTCTGAAACTCTGTTAAAAACTATAGGACACAATTCCTAAAGAATAACAGGATTCCCTTATAACATTAGAAACCAGATATGTTCAGTGTGTCAGAGCAACCCCTTATTTTAAGATACATGTGAATATTGTTACTTGATCTCAGTGGTATTCACAGATAAATTGTAATGACTCTTCACTGAGAAAATTAGACCCCCAGTCTTCCTCCTTTGCTGTAATTTACTTCCCTTAAAATGAAGCTGACTGAGTCACCTAGCTTAAAAAAAATCTTTAACCTCCTCTGCAGTCAACAGGCAGCTTCAGGGGTGAATCGGCCCACTTACCTCTTTTGATTGTACAAAAAGTGTAGAGCAATAACCAATTTATGTGTCTCCAATTTAGTTGTGAGGGACCTTAGCCTTTTTTTTTTTTTTTTTTTTTTTTTTTTTTTTTTTTTTAATAGTGTTTGCAAAAACAAGAGCTTTGAAAGACACTAACTTTCCTCTTACAGGAACCATGTTGCCTTTTTCCTGGTCTGTTCAATGTAATTCAATGCAGAACTGTTACTACTCTTCTTAGGCAAACGATAGACCAATTTTTACTACAGTGAAAGTGAATCTCTAATTTCTTGTACTGTTTAGCTACCTTCTGGAGTTGAGCGCTGTGTCAGTTCTATTTATCTATACATTCCCTGGAAAAACTTCCAGGCATAATTACATAGAGAAATCTATGCCCGATTGCAACCTTCACACACATGCACTTCAGGTAGTTGTAGTTAGCTCCTCCAGTTGCTGGCCGCTGCATCCTTTTCCCTCCTTTTGCTCCGGTTGCATAGGGTATAAAACGCCAGGATTGAGGAAGCACAGGGGGACACCTGCAGGACATCACAAAGATTACAGCTCTGCTGTGCAACCAGGTAACTGTGCTGATCCAACAAACGTGTGCAAATATCTGTCTCGTCCCTAAAAGGAGCAGCCTGGTTCGGGTACCTTGCAAGACAGCAGCACAAACTGGAAGCACACTGTGGAGGCAGGGTCGGCCTGACACCGCACCTAGAATCATTGCCAGAAATAGTTTTGAATTTTCAGTGAACAATTTACATATTAGCTGCAGATCTCAGGAGTGCTTTTGCAGCCATGCTAACCAATTGAATGGATAGAAGACTATTTTATAAAGGGACAAGACTTTTGCCTCTGGAGGCACACATAAGGGTTAGAACGTTTTGTCTTTACAGGTACCTGTAGCAGTCCTAGGCTTATGTTGTAAACACATTTCCTTCAGGTTAGGAAACATCCTGATCCTTAGGATTTAGGCAACATCTACAAACACTTTAAAGTTTGTATTTCCAAACAACACAGGACAGGTAATTGGAGTTGTGTCCCACTGAGATGCTTTTGCCCAAGCATGCCAAGACACTCTCCTTTTCTGCTGAGCAACCTTTCCTCATATGATATCATGGATGGCAAGGTTGTGAAGAGGGTTAAGAGAGGTGGAGCACTGTAACTTTCCTATCTACTATAATCACTGTATTATTTCAACTGGGAAACAAACAAACAAACACATCAGACATTCAAATTATATTAGTTTAATTAAGGCAGGTAGATAACTTATTTCACATATCAAAGCCATATATCATAATTTGAAAACAAAAGATCTTTTTGTTTGCAAAGTGTTGATTTTCCCCTCCATAAGCTCTGTGTTTTAGTGTGACAAGATATTATTACTGAACTATCCGTACGTTTCTGATACCTTGGCCATGGTATGCTGCCCTTTCTGGCTAAGATCTTACACGGGCAGTCATTTCTGCTTCGTCTGTGTATCAGTGACACCGTTAATACAAGCCAACAGCGGGAGGTCCTGAGAGTGAGGAGCTCAGTAAAAATTTTTTTTTAACTTCAGACACCTTGAAGGGAGATTGAAGTTTTTTTCTGTGATAGCACAGACTCAAGTGGCTACAGGAAGCAAATCCCTGTCACGCAGCGGGCAGGCTGGGTGCAGCAGCGCAGAGGGCAGGCCCCGGCTGCAGGGCTCGGGGGGGCCGGAGCCGCAGCAGAGCGCAGCCGGGCTGGATGGCAGCAAAAGGGCCGGGCAGGCTGCTGGGCACTCCTTGCACCTGGAACTCAATTTTAAAGCAGAAATGACTTTAAAAGATGAAATACTTCAAAGAGAAGATGCCGCTGGGTGTGAGGAAAAAGCCCACATTCCGATGCTAAACCCTTCAAAGCAATACACCGTACATTTGGGGCTAAAGCCAAAGCTCCAGAGCCCCCCAGCCCACAGCCAGCCAGCCAGCCAGACACACGCTTCACAGCAGAGCAGCCAACATTGTGCTTTTTTTCCTTTAGTTTTTGTCTTGGGGCGGCGCCTCCCCAGCAGCGGGGCAGCCCCGGCGCGGCGCTGAGGCAGCGCGGGAGCACCCCCATGGCCCCGGCCGGGCCTGCAGGGGGCGGGGACGGCGCCGCTTCCCCTGCCGGGTGAGGGAGCGGGGCTGGGCCCGGCCGGCGGCGGCGGGGGGCGGCGGGGCAGTGCCGGTGCCGGTGCCGGTGCCGGTGCCGGTGGTGTCGGTATCGGGGTGGCCGCGCGGCCCAGGCGGGCTCGGGAGCGGGAGCGGGAGCGGAGCGGGGCGGCCCCGCCGCCATCTCCCGGCTGCCCGCACGGCGCCGCCGCGTTCAAAACTGGCGCGCGCCTGCCGCCATCTGGGACCGGGCGGACCGGCAGACAGACAGACAGACAGACAGACAGACAGACAGACAGACAGACAGACAGAAAGAAAGAAAGAAAGAACAGACAGACAGAACAAACAAACAAACAGACGGACAGGGGGGCCGCCTGCCTGCCTGCCTGCCTGCCTGGGGTCATCCCGCCCGGCGGTGCGGAGGTGCCGCTGCCACTCGCCTCCCACCCCCGCGGCTGCCAAGTTTTGCCCCAGCTCCTCGCTTCCCCCCCCCCCCCCCCCCCCCCCATCCTAATTTATTTTATTTTATTTTATTTTTAATATTTTATTTTTAAATCCTGACGCCACGTTCCCGGCCGCAGCCCGGGCATGGCGCTGGGCGCGGAGCAGGTGGCGTTCATCGGGCAGGTGTTCGAGTCCTACGTGCTGCAGCACCACCGCCACGAGCTGCTGGGCATCCTGAGGGAGCGCGACGCCGAGGCGCACTACGCCGTCGTCGTCGACGCCTTGACGCTCTTCGAGACCAACATGGAGATCGGCGAGTACTTCAACGCCTTCCCCGCCCGCGTGCTCCCCATCTTCGACAGCGCCCTGCGCCGGGCGGCCCTCACCGCCCTGCAGGCCGCCGAGCCCGCGCCGGGGCTGTGCGTGAAGACCAACCTCCACGCCAGGATTTCGGGTGAGTGGTGCACCGGGGAAGGCAGCCCCGAGCCTTCCCGCGGCGTTTCCGACTTGCCTCGTGCTGTGGCAGCGAGCGGGACGTCAAGGGAAGGGCTGGGAGCGCGGCCGGTCACTCCCTTTCACTGTCAGTGGTGTTTATTGAACAGGAACCAGCAAAGAACCCAAACGCTGCAGGTGCACACAGGTCTGTAGGGCAGGCCAGAAAAAAGCTACAGGCATCCCCGATGGGGTGCGTGCAGTGGCTGCAGGCTTGTCACAGCATCTTTCCATGGGAAAAGCTGCTCCCCAAACCGGCGTTCGGCCTCGGGTTATTTCTCTTGTCAGCCAGAAGGTCTCACAAAAAAAAAAAAAGTTTTAGAGGAAAATCTGTACCTCCTAGCTTTTCTTGCTAGTTGACTTCCTTAAAGTCTAAATTAGCTCGTATTCGTTAGCTCCAGCTGCCTCCCAGGGTAGACAAAGTCTAAATTTTGAGTTGTCTTGTGATAGTTTTGTCCGATGTGGTTAAAATCTCTGCTGAACTAGTTGTGATAAAGTTGCCTGTTACAAAACTGGAATGGGTTATCAGCAGGAACTGCCATCAGTAATGGCTTTGGTCCTTTTTTTACTACAAAAAAAGCAGAGAAAACTACAAAAAATGGTTACGCTACTACTCCTCACTATTGGGAGGTGCTTAGCGGCGTGGAGGTGTGGTAGGCGTGGAGCACAGGTGCTGGGGTTAAAATGCCAGTTGTACAGAGCTCGGCTCGGTGGTGGCACAGTCTCCTCTGAGCATTTCTGGTCGTAACCATTTGGAGCTGTCTGCTGTGCAAAGCCAAGAGCTGGCAACCTGTGTTTCCCTCCTTTGCTCCATGTTTGAGTGGCTTATTTATGATCATTTAGTCTTCTGGCAGCTTAAACAGAGATGAATCACAGTTGTTAACACAGACATCTGTTTTGTCCCAATACGTTTCATTAAAATATTGACATTAAAATAGATACAGCAGAAATATAATTACCCCGTGGCTCTCATAATGCTATTCTGTCTGGGTTTTTAGGGAAAACATCAAACAGCTTGCTACCTGCTATGCTGACTCTGGAGGTAACTGCTGACTTTGTGGCATACAAGGACGGCTTGTGTGTGGTACAGAAGTTTGCAGCCTTGTGCATCTCACTGTGCCGATAAAGTCAGAGCAATTAAAACTTCATTCACAGTGCTCTGCGTTTACGTTATTCAGGGCTTCAGCCTGAGAGTAGGGTTATTTGTACTCCAAGTGTGATCGTTCTCTAAGCTACCAGGAGGCATCAGAAGGAGCAAAGCAATGGGCAGATGCTTGCTGTGTGAGTAGCTGCATCTTAAAGACATTCCTGCTCCTGGTATCAGCCTGGTGCTGGAGTCTTCCCACAGCGATGTTTTGTCTGAATATTCCCTAATCAACCTCAGGCAAAATTAGCCAGATTTTATCAAATAATTTTAATACATGGTAAAGGTACATCTGACTGATCATTAATGGAAGAAGTTAATTAGCAGTCTCACAATGCACTCCATCACTAAACTGGAGAGAAAATGAAGAGCAGAGGAGGGTTATCCTCGTGTGGTCCAGCTGGGTCCAAGGAACCACATAACCTGGTTTATGTTCTGTACCACCAAAAGGTCAACTCCTGAAGAAATAAAAATAATCAAAATGATATGCGGGATTTTTTTTTTTCTGCCCAAATTTTCCCATAAGTATATGCTGAGTTCTTATTTGATGGCACAACCTCTCCTTTTCCTGGAAATCCATGAAAAGGTTTTTCCTTACTGTTTGCCTGAGCACCACGGAACCAGTTATTGATATAGGCCCAGCTGCTGCTGGTAGCTCAGTTTTACACATTGTTATTAATTTAGTAACATGTGTACTTACTCAGAGAGGCACATTCTCAAATAAAAACTTTGGCAGTCTGATACAATCAGTGTGCAGACCTCTCGTTTTCCCTGTGCAGGCTCTCGTCTCTTTGGTACTGACGGAGCCGATGGTAGCTTGTATCTGCTAACGGTGCTGCAGCTCTCTCTAGTGTGAGATGTGGTGTATTCTGCAAAGGTTGTTGAGCTGCACAGACACTGAGTTGGGAAAAGATACCAAAACAATTGGGAAATACTGCATTGGGTTTGTCTGTTTGTTTGTTTTTTGCCTAAGCTGAATAAAAATGCAAACCCAGGGGAGAATAAGATTTTTGACAGGTTTGGTAGAAGATACAGATGGCTTTGTTACAGCCAACCAGAAAATTAATTTGTTTCTAGTCCTACGTAATAGTTCGTTTCTTTTCCAAATTACTTCCTTTCTACTTTACTTTTTTTTACTGTTACTCTTTTAAAATGAGCGTAGTGTTTCATAATATTTTCTTTAAACAGAAGCAAAAAGTCAAACCTTTTTCTTACATGTATCAAAGCAGAATGTTTCAGCATGTCTGAAATGAAAGATTTGATTTTGAAAATACTGAAATAAGCATATGATGCCTCGTCATTTTTTACCAGCCAAAGCTACTGAGCAGATCTGACCTAAATGCACAAATAGCCTTGGTCCCCTTAGAAACATCTGACAGATTTATTACTTACACCTCCGTTTCCTAACTCTATTTTGTAACTAAAACTATAAAAAAAAATGTTTTAAGAGAAGGTAAGTTTAAGTCAATACTTGTTAACTTCTCCGTTTTCCTCTGAAATAACTTCCAGAGAGGCAGTATTTTGATGCTGTCCTCCGCTGTGCATTCCGGAGGCCACTTATTTTTATAAGGACTCTGTAGGGGACTGAGTTAGGTTCATCTTCCCAGGGCTTCCAGCAGCTGCGGTGCTGAGGGATGCCCGAACAGGTGAAGGCAGGGGTGGGATCCGTGCAGCACGCACCTGGCTCGTGGGGTGGGTGGAGGTGAAGGAGAGCAAGTGCCACAACAGCCTTGTCACTGCTCATTTGGGCATATGAGGGATTTTGCTCTTGTGGTGTTCTTCCCACGATGTTCTTTCTGGCATCGTCCTTGAGGTTTACTGGCACACAACCTGGAATTAAGGTCCGGTGCTCACAGGCAATGAATTTAACATTTGCTGAGACTTGAGAATTCACACAGGGTGGGGAATTAAGCTCGTTTAACCCTGGGAATAACACTGGACCACAATTAAGTAGCATAGCTAAAGTTCTGTAATTCAGACAAACCAGCTGAGAATAAATGGCATTTCCAGATGATGATTTGAATTAATAACTAGATCTATGAACATCGGGATCTTTCTTCATGAATGGAAACTGCTCATGACTATTCATGACTCTTGGCAAAAACAGGAGAGTAAACTGGCTCGATTTACTGCTCGTGATCAGCATCTGGTGTTTTTCATTGTCTGAGACCAGTGAATCAGATTTATGATGCAACAGATGAATTGGTAAATTACATTTACGAAACATTAATAGCAGTAGTTACTGTTAATGGGTCTGACATTTTTTTATAGAACCACAGAATGCTTTAGGCTGGGAGGGGCCTTAAAGCCCACCCAGCTCCACTCCCCTGCCATGGCAGGGACACCTCCCACCAGCCCAGGCTGCCCAAGGCCCATCCAGCCTGGCCCTGAACACCTCCAGGGATGGGGCATCCACAGCTTCTCTGGGCAGCCTGAGCCAGTGCCTCACCACCCTCACAGTGAAGGATTTCCTCCTTATATCTGATCTAAATCTCCCGTCTTTCAGTTTAAAGCCCTTGTCCCTTGTCCTGCCACCACACTCCCTGACAAGGAGTCCCTCCCCAGCTTTCCTGTAGGCACTGGCAGGTCGCTATAAGGTCTCCCTGGAGCCTTCTCTTCTCCAGGCTGAACACCCCTCAGCCTGTTTCAAGTCTTGCTGTTTAACTGCACTGTAAGGATATGTTTTACATGCTTGGTCTTACGCTGCACATATTCTCATTCAACAGGTTTGCCCGTTTGCCCAGAGCTGACCCGAGAGCACATTCCTAAAGCCAGGGATGTGGGTCACTTCTTGTCTGTTACTGGCACTGTCATACGTACCAGTCTGGTGAAGGTCCTGGAGTTTGAACGGAGTTACATCTGCGATAAGTGCAAGCACGTGTTCGTCGTCAAGGCTGACTTTGAGCAGTACTATGCCTTCTGTCGGCCGTCAGCCTGCCTGAATGAAGAAGGCTGCAACTCCACCAAGTTCACTTGCCTCTCTGGAACAACCTCTTCTCCCACCAGCTGCAGAGACTACCAAGAAATCAAAATTCAGGAACAGGTAAAAAAAAGATGGAGAAAAGGGGGAAGGACATTATGGTGTAGATGTCTAGATGCAGATGGGATCTGCAAATGTCTTCTTCCTTCAGTCAGTCAACAGCTGCATCAGCAATTACTGGAGATGTGCTCCTCACAGAATTCGCATTTGCCTCTCAGTGAGGCCTCAAGTCCAGTTAAGGTGTAAAAGGAGTAACAATCGGGCCTCTTTTTACAGTAGCACATAACTGAGACAAAACAAGCACAAGAAAACTACACTGTATGAAAACTGAGAGTAAGTAGGGTACATTGTAGCCAGTGTTTCTGTTTGTTTGTACATTCGGTGTCTTCTTCATAAAGCCTTTAAAGACCTCTTCAGTTGTTTCAGGGGGTGGATTTTAGAAGTTAAGAAGGTAGTGGTGCCAGTCTGTGAGCTACGTGCATGAAAACTGGAATTTATTAAACAGAAATTATGCACCTCCAAGTTCAGAATAACAAAGAAGTAAAGGAATCAAACTATTTCTTGTAAATAAGCCCTATGTTGCATGATTATTTCCAACAGTTCCTGCTACATTTGTTTTACTGTGTGGCACAAAGATCCCTGTGATGGGGAAGGAGCTTGGGCTTATTAAACACCATAGAGTTAAACCAAGAATGATTTTCAGTTGTGTTTTCTACTCAGCACTGCAAGTAACTGTGCATGTCAGCCAGTGCTGACAGTGATGTGAAGTGCCTGTGGCCATTTAGATAACACACAAGGGTGAATTAACCTTCCTAGCCACTAGAGAATGAATAAATCTGGAGTTCTAGTATGTACGATCCCGTGCTGCAGAGTGAAAAGGTACTTCTGATTCTTGCTCTCGCGCAGTGGATATTTTAACAACTCTAGCAAGCTTTAATTGTAAATGGAAAGATTTCTGGTTGGAAATAGACCATGACAAGATTGCATAGACTTTGCCCTGGAGAAAAGAAAAAGAATTGCAACAGTCAGCAGCACGTTTGTCAATACACATTCACCTGGTTGTGTGCGATTTTAAGCCATGACACCTAGATGTAAATTAAATCTCAATCTGTCAAGAAAAGTACAGAGAATAACCTTTCAGTATGTAGTTCAATGAAGGGTTATCTAACTCATGGACATGCTTTATTACCCGAAGTAAACTTTGCTTACTGAAGAAGTGTCTGAAAAATAATTCAAATTAAAAAAAATAAAATAATAATCAGTTCTTTCAAATGACATCTTTGAGTGAGCTTTTTAGCAAGATACAGAAATCCCACAGCACCTGCCAGGACTGAGCACCTTCAGCTAATTTAATACCCAAATCTGTTTCCATTAACATCAGCATTAAACTATTAAGCTCTTGACAGCAGTGGCTTGTTTACTGTGTAAGCTCTGTGAGAAAAAGCAAGCACTGACCTCAGTTCCAGGAGGGGATAACAGGTCCTTAAGCCAGAGCAACGATAAATGGTTTTTGGAAGGTGCTTTCTGAAGTGCTCTTCCTTCTGTCTCCTAGGTCCAACGGCTGTCTGTTGGAAGCATCCCGCGCTGCATGGTGGTTGTTCTGGAAGACGACTTAGTGGACAGTTGCAAGTCTGGTGAGGATACAGCGTATATCACATATATTTGTACCATAAATGTTTCTACTCTTCATGTGAGATGGGTCTCTGACGAGTAGTCTGTCAGTGCCGAGGGTCTGTTTAATGAGATATGTTTATCTGCCACATATACATGTATATAATAAAATTATATATAATATATACATTATATATACACAATATATACAATATACATTATATATTACATGTATATAATAAAATAAATAAATAATAATAATAATAAATATAACTGTAATACAGATTTAAATTGCACTTTTATCCAATGCAGCTGACACATCTGCATGTCTCAAGTCAGATGTTACTTTACTAATTTTTGTCGTTACCCCCAGGAGATGACATCACAGTGTATGGAGTGGTAATGCAGAGGTGGAAACCTTTCCACCAGGATGCACGCTGTGACTTGGAGCTTGTTCTGAAAGCCAACTATGTTAAAGTAAATAATGAGCAGCTAGCAGGGGTTATAATTGATGAAGAAGTCCGCAAGGAATTTGAAGACTTCTGGGAAAAGCATAGGAACGATCCCTTGGCAGGTTAGTAGCTGACAGCTTTAAAATAGGATGCATGATTGGAAATTGATGAAATCAGGAGTGAACGTACAGTGACTGAACACATACTTATTTCCCACTACCAACTCCTCCAAAAATACATTTTTTTTCCAGTAGAAGAATATAAAATACTTTAATATAATGAAAAAAATAGTATCAAACATCTTGCATTGATTTTCCTTCTTTTGAGAAATGTTTTCTGGAACATATATTAAGAAGAAATGAGAAGTAATATAAGGGGAAAAAAAAGTAACGTGTTTTATAATCAAGAAAGAAAAAGTATACCTCTTAGAAGAAATAGTGCAGACCAGATATACCTTTAGCCAACATAGCTGTTGACTCTGGGGCCAAAGATCTGTCTCATTGTCTCTGCATCCCGACTTAAGCTCTGAATCTGCCACAGAGCTCAGTATGTACTGCCTTTGTTATAACTCTTAGATGCCTAGCTCTGTGATTCAGGTGTTGCAGAACCTCGTATCATATATGGAGAGAGTCTCCCAGTTCTCGGGGTCTTCCAACAGCCAGTGTTTAGCATGCTTGATCCTAAACTCACCACGGTCTTCAGTCAGCCACCTAACAATTACCAGGAGATCTGTCTGGAACTCTGTCCCTCTCCAGAATCAAGTGCCACCACCTGAACCACAAGGAATCTCAAAGGACTTGTTAGGATCAATGTCATTGAACTGTCTCAGAATAGCACTCTGTCTTTTAAAACCCTGGAAAGCTCTTAGTCTTTCTTCTTAAAAGGCAAACGGGAGGAAAAGCAGGTAGCAATGTTGACCGTATTAGCTTCAAAATCAGAGAGCTCACATAAGGAATTAGAGATCTTAGCAATGACAAAGATTCTTCAGAAGTGTATTTCCTGGAAAGCAGTGTAATTGCTAGCCTCCTGCTGTTTGGAAAGAGAACATTTCTTATCACCCTGTTCTGAGAACATTCAGAAAGGAATTCAGGATCCACTTTAAAGGCCCCAAGTAATCTTTCATTCTTGGGACAGTTTTTGGAAGCCTGCAGGGAGCAATGTGGTTGTATGCAGTGTTGCCCATTCAAAATAAATGGACGTGAAGTGGCAACAAGCAAATTGGGATGGAAATTAGAAGAACCCTGACCACCCGAGATGTTCCTTCCAGGCTGTTTCTCTGAAGTAGAGTCCTTCTCTACTTCTGGGGAGGGCAGAGATCAAGCCTAACTAATGAGAATAAGGAGTAGGCCATTTCACAACAGGATGAATGTGCACGTTTACTGTTTTTCAAGAGATGATGGTAGTTACTACTGCACTTCTTGTCAGTCAGTTCCTGATCCTGTGTACTAGGTATGTCCTGAGAAGGTCTACCGTGGCAGGCCTCCAAGAGAACTTAGGTGACCTTACTTTTCTGGATAGTATCTAGGAGGAAGCAGAAGCGCTGAGCTGCTCAGCTTTGACAAGGCAATTTAATCTTAAGTCCAACACAGGCAACTGTGGAGTTAAATCTCAAGTTATGCTGTGGTTGACCAAATTTTTGAAATTTTAATTTTTGGACACAGATGTGTTAATTCCCTCAAAAGAACTCCAAAAGAGACACATATGCCTCAATTCATCTGTTAGGTGCCTACATATTTTGCCAGTACTATATATTTCCAGGCAAATTTAAAATATTATGTTAAGAACACAAAACTGGTTGCTTTGTTCTATGCCCTAGCAATGGAAGTAATGTATGGCATTAAACCTGTGATCCCTGTGCTGTTAGTACCAGGCTTTCAAAGGACAGAATTAATTCTGTCACACACCTTCCAAGCCAACAAAATTATTGTAGCAGATGGAAGTACTCTTTTGCTGGAAAGAGACTATGGAAGGGAGGAGGAGAAGGGGAAACACATAGAAGGGTCAAAGGAGAGCTAGAGTCAAGACGATGAGGAAAAGAAAGTCCATGGGAAAGCAAGTTTTACTCTTAGGGCAGTGCTGAGTGCCACTTTTTTGCTCCTCTTCTAGGGAGGAATGAAATTTTGGCTAGCTTATGTCCTCAAGTGTTCGGATTATACCTGGTGAAGTTGGCTGTAGCCATGGTGCTTGCTGGTGGTGTGCAGAGGATCGATGCTACTGGAACCCGAATCAGAGGTTAGTATTGTTTCTGATAGTATCTGAGTATTGTCTAACAGTTGTTCCCATTCCTGTCTTCACCCCACCCCACAAAATCAAGCCAGTAAGGTTTCAGAAGCATAATAATCTCATTTTCGTGACTGAAAGTAATTTTTGTTCAATGCTGAGTATTCTTCTAGAATCTCAGACAAATAAAGTGGGTGTCTAGACTTCCTCTTTTTATTTTAGCTTTTCCCAAATAAAATCCATAAAAAAAGTGTGTTCAGGATTCCATTAGGTGGAATATTAACAGCAATTGTTATAGATCAAACATAAACTCACTTTTTATTGTATAAGTGACATTTTAAAATGATTTCTGGTAGAATATTCCCAGCAGTATTTGGCATCAAAGGATGGAATATTAATGTTTCCTTAATAAGGATCATGATAGTACATTGAAAGGATAATTTGAAGGATTCAATTTACTTCCTAATGCCAGACTTTTCCATCTGTGATTGTCAGCGCTTCTCACTTAGATCTGTTACTGTAAGTTATCCGCCTGCTGATTCTCCTTCTGTTGTTATTAGATGGCAAATATGCCATGTGCCAGGTGGTACACAGGTCATAATCTATGTAGGTCATAATAATTCTAAAGTAGTACGTGTGGATATACAAATACAGGATCTTCTTCATGCTCCAGCACCTAAATAAGGCTATAGACTTTGTATTTCAATTGAAGTTGTATTCACATTTTCTAGCTGACAGTCTTACTGAGTATCCAAATTATTTACCTGTGTAATTACATTGTTTTGAAATTTCTACATTGTGTAACTGTTGGCGGTATAACAATATGTATAACAATATCAGTTAAGAAAAACAAACTGATGATTTTATTAGAGGATTTTGCAGTAATTTAAATAACTGAATAGCGGAATCATAACTAAGCCCCCACGGTCAAGAGTGAGCTGAATCTAAGAAATGAGTATTCTCAAATGTAACTCACGGTATGGAAAGTTTTTCAATGTTTTTAATTTAATTCATTATAAACATTTGATTTGGGTGCAGCAATATGACCATATGCCTTAATAAACAATAATTCATCACACCCAGTAAATAGTACATTGTTATATGGAATTACACCTTATGATGTATGTGTAGAGCTAAATGTGAGGTGAAAAATTAAAAGTATTTTTGAATTCAGAGCACGTTGTGTATACCTTTCTCTGCATATGTACCATGTACTCCTATATCAACGTTTTCCTCCAAGGTGAATCGCATCTTTTGTTGGTTGGAGACCCAGGTACAGGGAAATCTCAGTTTCTCAAGTATGCAGTAAAGATTACACCCCGGTCTGTGCTCACTGCAGGAATTGGATCTACAAGTGCAGGTATGTGCTTCTTTGGTTGGAACTCTTTATAACATACTCCAGTAGAAAAAGGGCATAGAGGCCTTTTACCTACATGAACAAGAACTGGATTTCAGGTTGTATGAGCACAGTTTAAGCAAAAACTGACATGGAGACACGTGGAGGCTTGTTTCTGCAGAAGGGCAGTGCTGCCCCTTGTTCTGTATCAGTGGAGCAGTGTGATGAGCTTCTAAGAGGGAACCTTACAAGCCCCATCCAGAGGTACCTCTCACTGATTTGCTGTCAGAGGATGATCTGGACCTGTATTTTTAGCGTTCTTCCCTGCAATGACAAATCTGACAGCTTTCCAGAGCTCACACTGTGTGATGGGCTAGAATCGTTTGGTTTCTCCTGAACGTACATTCTCCCCTCTTCTGTTCTTTTACATATTCCGGCTGGGTGCCAGTTTGATTTCTGCTTACTTCCTGGAACGGCAACCCTGTGTTGAGAAATTATTTCTGCCTCATAAAGATGGTTTCAGAGTGAAAGCTTTCCTCCCTCCCTGTCCCCACCCTCCAAAAAAAAAAAAACAACCACCACCAAAAAACACTTTTAAATATGTCCCAGCTGGCTCAGACCGCTGGGACATATTTACAAACTCTTCTGGGGACAATATGCAAGCTCAGATCGCTTCTGCAAATGACTTCATTTGCTCAGATGACTATGTTGGTAGTACATTCAAAATTGTGAAATAATTAAGGGCAAGAACCAAAGGGTCGCAGTTAGCATGTGCAGCATGGATGTTTCTCAGATTGTGCAGCTGTTCGTTTTATGTCTGGAAAACAGCATTGTTTATACGTGGGGAAAAACAGAGAATAAATCTTTACCAGTTCTACAGCTACGTGTACATGTGTGTACTGGGTCCTCTGGCTATGGAAATGCAACAGCTACTTCAGTGGTAGTGGAATGTAACACTGAACATACTCACTCTTGTGTGCAGTGAACTTTTCATGCCTCTGATTTTCCACTCAAACTGCTCACAGATAGATCTGGAGAAAAACCAGAGAGAACGGTTTGGCTCAGCATACCCTTATCCCTACCTTTTGTTGGGTGTTAAGAACTGAGAACAGGCAGGATAATGAAAAATTTGCCAGGGAGCTGGCAGTGACCTGGAGTGAAATTTTGCCAGGAGTTTCAATGTGATCTTGCCCACTTTTACTGGGAGTAATCTTGTGTCAGCTGCTTTGGGTCTCTAACGTTGCTATTGCCTTCTTCACCACGCTTCCCACCTCACCTTCATTTTCTCTGTAATCTGGTTTACAACGCAATCGTCACAGCTGCATTCAAAGATGTTTCCCTGAAAATCAGTATTGCAGCTTAAAAACTTCCTGCGGTATATGTGCCATGCAATCAGCTTAATGATGTGTGGAGATTGAGTTTCATCTTGTGAAAGGATCATTTTGGGTCTTTAGATCATCTACATTCCACTTAAATATTCTTTTTATTTTAAAATAGCACTCCATTTCTTTCACCTTCCTGAAATCTTACAGCAAGTGTGCTGAATTTCCACCTTGAGATTCTAAGGACCCTCATTAGAAGTGAAACTTGAATCCCTAGCAAGAAATCTTATTAGCCCTAGTTTAACTTCAGAGTACCTTTCCACGATTAGAACTGCTGGACTAAAGCATTAATCTCTAGCCCAAGAGTTTGGATGCAGCTTGAATTATTTTCTTTGCCCTTCTGTACAAGGAGTGTCTTTATTGTGAATATTTTTGGAGCTGTACCTAACACTGAATTTGTCAACTTGCTGTTCATGCAGAAGCTCCAGGTAATGTGTTTTAAGAACTATGAAATTGTTTTACATCACATCTGCATGCTTCAGGTTACCAATTTATTCTTTCTCCTGAGAGGAAACTACTAATGGACATTTTTCCCTAAAAGTAAAAAGACTAAATCCATAAGTTCCAGTTTCGACTAGTTCCTTACATTGTATATAAAGTAGTCTGGATTGCAGTTTAATTACTGACTCTAGGATTACAGTCCACATATACTAAAAAATGCACCTGTAAATTGGTAATACTTTGGAGAAGTGCTAAAAGCTGTCTTATGTTTGGATTTTTCTCTCAGAGAAATTTGTCAATAACTTACCTGCAAATTCTGGTTTGCATCTTGTGCATTAATGCATCTTACACCCTTTGCCCATCTGGTACTTTTTTAGGACACTAGCAGTTTGTCAGCTGTGGAGTTGGAATTCTGCTTCCATAACATTCTACTGTATCAATTTTTCACCATGGGCATTTATTGGTGCCAGGATGCAGTGTTAGATGATGAATGTTGTTCCTGTTTTGCCTAAATTCCCTTTCTTTCTTGCTCTGTCTTAGGAATCATCTGCTTTTAGATCCGTTATGACATTATGATCCCTTTTTTCTTTAAGTGAATCAGTATTTGAGGATCTTCATCTTTTTTATTTCCCTGACAGGCTTAGACTGACTGCTTGCTGCAGATAGCCTTTACAGGGGACAGGGATCCATTCTCTGTTGTGGGTAAAACCAGAACTTTTCTTCCAGTCTCTAGATAGCATGCTGAGTTTACTGGCTTTGTGAGGTTGCCTTTGTTGCTAACCACGTACTAGAGGTTTTCTTTTGAGAGTTCTCTGCACATTTCTTACTTTTATGAGGAACCAGGCTTCGTTCTTCCTACAGATCTTTTGTTAAAGTTGTCAAAAAAAAAAAAACAAGTTCAGTAACTCAATAGCAAAAATTTCTTTGACCGCTATAGGGCTTTCTGATTTCTAAATAAAAGATGGGAACCATCTGTCCTGCAGGTTCTGTCTGCACGCTGTTCATTTTTTATAAAGGCCTTTCCCACTTCTTGCCTGAGAATGACGGGTAGGCATTCACACACCTTTAATTTTTAGAAATTGATACGTAGTTTTCCAGAAGGAGACTTACTGAAGTTCAACAAAATCCCTCTCTGGGTTCCCACTTTACTACTGAGTTCAACCAACTGTTTTGCAGTCCCCGTAGCAGTAGTGCTGCTTGTGCATATTTGGGTGAGATAATCACTAGTAAGAAAATATTTCCTTTTGCCCTGGAGCTTGAGAAGTGCAGCCATCATTTGAGTGGTGTGTTTGATTCCATGGGGACTGGAACTAACACATGCCTGCTGCTGGTGGGTCTGGAGGCATCCAGGCCGGAGGCATCCAGGCCAGAGTCATCCTGACATTTTCTGGTGTGTATTTGACTGTAGAGATTTGTGCAAAGTTGTATTCAGTGTTGTGTCCCCCTGCAGATGGACTCCGTAAAGAATTTTGTGAACTGTGCTCAGAACAGCTTGTCTAGAAATCTGGGAGACAATCAGCTGTTTCTCCTACTCTCCAGTTCTGTACAATGACTTCCTGAGCTGAAGGAAATGCGGCCTTCTGGCCTCTCCTCTTACAGCCTCTACAGAGCCCTAGGAGTACTGCATTTTTGCTGGCACTTAGCAAGTTTAATATTGCCCATATCAATGCCAACAGCATTTCGCTACTGTATTATTTTTCTCCTCATTGAAGGTAACTAACTCAAGGGTAAACAGCCATTTTTTCTTTTTGCTAGTAAGCCTCTCTCTGCTGCACAGGCTTCAGATGCTAAGCATTGCCTCTGTTCTGATCTACTAGAAACCATTTCTATGTCTGATGTGAGCCCTCCAGTTCTGGTTATGGTAGAGTACGTCATCATCCTGAGATAGGCAGGACACTGAAACTAGGGACATTTTTCCCTATTTGTAGATCCCCAAATTGTTTCTGGCTATTCCTTAGCAGATCCAGGTCATTCTTAATTGATACAGATAAAGGCAGTGCCAGGGAACACGCTAAACAACCTAGCACTGTGGGCAATAGCGTGGCAGTGCTTGGATCCACACCATGGCCCTGATGAGGTTATTAATTGAGATGCAGCCTTTAGGTTAGTCTTTTCGGATCTTTACTTCTGCCACAGGATTCTCCATTGTCTTTGCAAATATTCATAATTGTAGATGAACTTGTGGTATTTTCTGTCAGTGTACCTTAAAAATACTTTCCTCATAATATGACTTAACTGTCTGTTTTCTAAGCAGTTTGGCTTCAGGTTGAGAAGGCCTTAACTCTCTAAGAAGTCTGCTAAACTTATTGAAGGAATGAATTTTGAAGTTCTGATCGAAGCTCCTTCAGATATGCCACATCTGTAGCCATGTCTCATCTCTTGGAGATCCATAAATACCCTTAATTTCCTCTCACTAATACTGTTCCAAGACGGCCTTGTCTTGAGACTTACCTTGACTACATGCAACAGATTATTTAGCCAAGTAGGTATCTATCTTCAGAAATTTCAGTTCGTTCACACATCTGTATCTGAAGACCTCTAGTTAGGATGGGCAGGAAATGCTGCAGGAGGGAACATCTTTGTCATGTTGGCTGGAGGCTTCAGTTCTTACGCAGCTCTGGCATAATATATATTGACAGGCAGGCCTAAGAATTTTTTCCTCCTGCTGTTGAAATGGCAGGCATTTCATTCAGCTGATTGTTGTTACATGTCTTCAGGATTCCCTTTGCAGTACCACAGAGCATTGAGGTACTGCAGTGTTGGTAAGCCACACCTTTCTAGAGAGACAGGACAAGCTGGAGGAGCCTTCATGTGGAAAGGCAGGCCTCATTATCGGCCTGTGGCCCAAGGGGTTTTTGGAGGAAAACCCATGAACTCCTTAAAAGTTCCTGACATTTCAGCCTGTTCTTAAAGTTGCTGTTACCACATGGCTGTTGTATAGCCCTTCTGCAGCACAAAGACCCCCTCCAATTGTCTGCTGCAGGCCAGTCACATCACTTACACCATGGACAATGAGCACCCCACTATGTCTCCAAGACAGCATTACCAAAATTGTGAAATGTTGAAGTGTGTCTTCCCTCCACCTCACCCTTTGCTTCCGAGGGGCCTTTACGTTCTAGATCCCAGGTACAAACCTTGGTTTTAACTTTAACACAGCCTCCCTCGTGACTCCAGCTGGTTCCTTTCTCTTACACATTCTTCCTTGCTAAGACTAAAAATTCAAGCAAAAACATCTCCACCTGTTTTCTGCAGCCCTTGTCTAATCTCACACACGATGAGACCAGCTCCTAAGAAGCAGAACTTTAACTAGAAACATAAATACAAACGGCAAAGCCTGGCATGAGCTGTCCCCCCACACACAGCCTGCCCTTACAAGTAGTTGCATTAATCTTGTAGGTCGATGTTTTGTCTTCCCTGTTGGCCCTGAGCAGAGCCCTCCAGCTAGCAACAATAGTAATGCATCTGCTCCAGATCAGACTTCTGTGGCTCTCAACAGAAGAAGAGAATCTGGCCCAGCGAGCTTGCAGTCCACTGTATTTGTTATGGTTAAGAGGCAGGGTCGTTAAGCAAGTGAAAGATCTCCTGCAGTTGCCCAGACACAAGTCAAGATGTTGTAACTTTGCTCTTTTTCTGTCTCTTGTAAATGAGGATTTGACTGGAGTGCACAAGCATGTATATATCTTTTTCCTTCTTTTTTCTTCCCTACCACCAGTTTCAGATGGCAGTGAGCAATCTTTGTATAGATGCAACTGGGCTAGCCTCCAGTCAGAGCTGACTTCTGGAAAATCAGCAGTTGAGGGCCTAGAAAGAAAAATACTGGATTGTGAGATTGGTCTTTGTGACACGGTGACTTGCGTCTTGGGAGCACAGACTGTTTGACAGGCTGTAAACTAAGTTACTGTGGTTATTGTAGCCATGTTCTCAGGTACTGCAGTCTTGAAGATTGGAAATAAGAGTTGGTGTTTTCAGTGGTGTTTGTAGAGCTGCTGGAGAGGTTAAATTTCACCAGTCTCTGGTACAATGGAGCTGGAGTGTTTTTACCCCCTTCAGACTCAGTACGTCATAGTAATTCTGATTAGAGGTGATTCATAAATAAATCACAATGACTGTAAGGCGAAGAGACTTTTTTTTTTTCCAAGCTAGACATAGAAAAACAACCTTGTTTTTCATCAGTAATGGTGCTTGGTCTGATCCAAGAGGCATGAATGAATAAAGGGCATGAAAAACCCCTGATGAGCATTATGGCAGTCTTCTAATAGAATTTAGGTTGGATATTAGGAGAAATGGCTTTACTGAAAGGGTTGTGCAGCATTGGAACAGGCTGCCCAGGGAAGCGGTTGAGTCACCATCCCTGGAGGTCTTCAGCAAATGTGTAGATGTGGAACTTAGCAGCATGGTTTAGTGGTGGACTTCAGTAGTAGGTTAGAAGTTGAACTAGATGATCTTGGAGGTCTTTTCCAACCTGAATGATTCTGATTCTGCAACTCCATGAATTGAGGCTACCTGTCCATCTGAGGTAAAAACACAGTGAGAAGCGGCACTAGTGCTGTTAACAGAACCTGTAGCATGCCCTTGCACCTTGATGGCCTCTGCAAGATGAGGTTTGTTGGAAGGGGAACTCACCTTTGGCACCAAAGTTGTACTGCTATGCTGTCAGCACTAGCTGTCTGTGTTAGTTATACAGCCCTGCTGCCAGGTCAAAGACGAGTCTTTATAAAGATGCTTTGTAGTCATTGTCTCTTAATGCTGCTAACTTTGTGCTGTGATGTTGCCTGATGATGAGACTCAAAGCATTTGGAACACTGGAATTTACTTTCTCAAATTCCTTCTCTCTGAGCTGTGATTTTTGCCAGGAAACAAGACGTTCAGAATACAGTTTGTATGGCCTGCTAAGATCTGGACAAACTTGTAGATGACCTGCAAAGCATCCAGTCTTTCAAAGAGCACAGAAAGACAATTCATTTCACAAAGATCATGAGGTCCTCTCACAGTGGGTAAAGCTGTTCTTTTGCAGTTGCCACCTAGGACAGTATGGTCATTCTCCTTCCAGTAACTGGCGGGTCAGCTACGGACGTAGTGCATGTATCAGGTAAGGTGGTGCCGCAGTCTGTTTCAGCATCACGCCGTCTGGTCTAGCTGGAAGTTTATTGCACCCCTGAGTTAACCTGTACAGTTGGCCTTTTCTTCTGCTAAACAGAATAAATCTTCTCTTTCTTGTTTCTTGGACTTGGCTTGCTGGGTGGTGTACTTTTGCTGACTGTATTTTGCAGTGGATTCTGCAATGGCAGAAATAGGGTTTGCTTCCATCACTTATCCAGCACGTGTTTCTTAGAAGTATTTGTGCTACTCATGGATGGATTCTAGTTATAACTTGTACTTGATCATGCTTTCACGTGAATCATCAGCAGGTACAAGTATTTGAAGTACTATTACGATAACTTTAGCTCAAGTCAGACTTCCTTAGCTTTCCAGCCTTTCAGCAGATGACTAAGTTATTTATGTTTACATTTAAGATATAACTTAGAGTTTTATAAATAGAACAGTAAAGGGCACGACAATCTCAAAAAGCCACTGGAGACCTTGTTATGTTTTTTTTCTTTTAAAAAAAAGACCTTTTTAAAATGTTCACGTAATTTCATAGAATCTATAATTTCATGGTATAGAGTGTTGCCCAAAGCCCCATCCAGCCTGGCCTTGAACACTTCCAGGGATGGGGTGTACACGGCTTCTTTAAAGCTACTGCCCCTTGTCCTATCACTACCTTCCGTGACAAAGAGTCCCTCCCCGGCTTTCCTGTAGGCCCCTTCAGGCACTGGAAGGCCTCTATAAGGTCTCTCTCTGCAGAGCCTTCTTCAGGCTGAACAACCCCAGCTTGCTCGGCCTGTCTTTATAGGAGACGTGCTCCAGATCTTTGATCATCTTTGTGGCCCTCTTCTAGACTTGTCCTAATACATCCATGTCCTTCTTGCTCAGGGGGCCCCAGATCTGAGCACAGCACTCCAGGTGGGAGCCTCATGAAATCAGAGCAGAGGGGGAGAATCCCTTCCCTTGCCTTGCCAGCCACGCTACTTTATGGTTTCAACCCTAAAGTTGAAACAACTGCTGGTTTTGGAGACTGATTTTTTGAGTTAAGTCATACAAATATTGGTGTTAACATTTGATGATTGCTAAATTGTGGTGGTAATGTAATCAAAATATTATTGCTAATCATATGTTTAAACAACTAGAGAGAGACTTTCAAGAGCACACTTCAGACTGAAGGTTCCAAAGGCTTTCAGTACAACTTAGGCATTTGGCTACCATATGTTCTGCTAAGTTTCCACATAAGAAAGAAATGTATGCATGTACATTCACATCAGGTCCATCCTTCACAATTTAAAAATATTATATATGAAGACAATTTCACTAATGGTGTGTAAAGACAGAAACACTAACTGCTTCGGACATCTTCATCCCTATTTGACGATGCTGGAAGTGAAGAGAAAGTATTCTATTTTTATTCAAAGCTATGCTGTCAAGTCATCATGAAATGTACTTTTTTTTTTTTTTTTTAAGGGCCCAGAACCTACCAGGGTTTGGGCAGTTACGAGTAACTAGCAGAACAATATTCTTGTAATCTGACATGACAGATTACAATCTTAAGTGCATATATAGTCACAGTAAACATAAGGCTGACAAGGATTGGAAGGAATACCAAAATTGTTGGTGTCATAACAGTGTCTTTAAGTTTTTACAATTTACTGCCTCTTTTTTTTGTCTTCAAAGATGCCTCAGGTAATAGAGAGTGTCTTACTGCAAGCCCTTCAGGGCAGGCCATGAATTCTTGAGTACGCAGCACCTGCCACAGCAGAGTTTGAATCTTCATTTATACCAGTGCATAGTGTTGCCTTAAAGGGCAGAGAGAAAACTCAAGTGATTTAGATTCCAAACATTTCAGAAAACTGAAAGAAAACATCAAAACTCCTTACTAGTTGAAAAGACTACAAGAATAGAGCATACTTGAAAAATTAATGTATGAACCAGCATTGTACATAACAATATTGCAGAAGTACAGTTCAGAGGGTTACTTATACTACTCCTTTTGACACTGATATTTTCTAATAATTGCTTTAATCTTTCCACCCAGTTGTGCACAGCTGACGGAAAAAAAAAAAGTTCTTTGCTGAAATACCCACCTAAATTCACATGAAACACTGTCCTTAACAAACCAGTCTGACTAGCAGCAGGAGATTAAAAAAAGAAAAAAAAAGTCCTAAAATCTGAGATAGCAGATGGTAAATTTCAAACTGCATGCTTTAAGTAACAAGTATGTGCTTTGAAATGAAAAAAACTTGCACCTAAAATTATACTGTTGCACCTAAAATTATACTCACAGAAAGAGGACTTTTTTTTTTTTAAGAGCACTTTTTTCTTTGCACTTCGTCTAATGACAGCTTTGTTCTTCAGCTGCTATTAAAGGGCACTTTATATTTGGCAATCTGGATATCAGAGATGAGGACACAGCATTATTGCTTCATTTTGCCTGAATATTTTAACTTTCCATTTTTTAGCTTTCAACAGTGCTAACAAAGTAAAGGGGGAAGGGGGAAGAATACGTATACTTTAATCGGGTTTGGGTTAGACCAAACAGAATAACACATTAGAGAAAAAAGCAATTACTTAAAAATAGTTGTATTTATATTCCACAATTTGCTCAAATACTGTTTTTTCTTTATAAACTTTCTACAGGATGTTTTAAAACAAGTTCTTCACATTGCTCGTCAACTATGTACTTATGGAATTTGAGGGAAATAGTTCTGGTTGTTTTTACAGTTTAACACATGTACAGTACCAAAACGATGGTGGTTAGTCACATGCAGTCCATATGAGATTCTAACATAACATTTAATGAATTTTCTGATGTTGACCACCCCTTTGATGCTGAAGGTAACGCATCTGTAGAAAGCAGGGACTGTAGATTTGGGTTACTGCTCTCTGCATCTTCCAGTTTTTCAGTGTTGTCCTCCCAATTTATGTGGAATCTTGTGACTCGGGGATTAGATGCCAAAATATTCCTTTGAAGCTGGGTGGGAAGAAAAGATATAAATTATGTGGTGTACATAGCAAACTGGACTTCACGTGCATATGGATTTCTTTCCTTTTACTCCTGTAGTCATGTATGTCTAAAATAATTTTAAAAATTCATGTGATTGTGAATCTATAGCTGTTACATATGGATCAGAAATATGCTTACAGAAACACACCACTAGTTCATTTACTCTAATATCCTACTCAGCAAAATAAAAGCATCCTGTCTAGAAAGCAGTTAACTGTCCTAAGCATTCAAGACTATACTAGAACTTTGCAAGTAAAGTGCAAGGGTTTTACCTTAGCCAGCACAGCACTTAATAAAGCAAATGACTATCCCCAGAACAATTTTGCAAGCTACAGGAGTTCATAAAATTCTGCATCAATTTCACGGTGCTAGCAACAACTCTACCATTTACCTCAACTGTCTGTCCTTATAAAGATTAAAACCTTTCCTTATATTAAATGACTATGCGTTAGATTCATTTTACTATCTGAATTTTAATTTGTCTACTTCAAATATTAAATTGAGAACATTACTTAGATTTGGCAGTTGACATGCCTAGACACTGGTCATGTATTTTATTCTTTAGGCTGGCCTTCATTTTTCTTGAAAGAAGTGTTCCATCTGCTTATGTGTGCAGCAAAAAAGAAGATGCTCATTTTTTCTGAATTTATCACCATTTCAAAATAATGCACAGTTAACTCCAAAGGATGGCAAATTATGGCCACTGGCCACTTGTTATTAAAGTTGAGACTGGTCACAGGAAAGGTCTGCCTCAGCAGAAGTGCTGATTTCATTCCTTGAGAAAGTGCGCCCCCATTAAATATTTTCCCACCCCTTATGCAAGCTAACAAAATCTAACAAGATCATTTTTTTTTTTGAGCCTAGTAGGTCTGTTTCCCGTCAATTACAATTCAAAATGCTTAATAACCTTAGTCAAATTAAGAACTTGTACAAATACATGATCACTGTAGCTGTTCTTGTTTATATAAAAACTGCTTCTATGAAAAAACAGAATAACAAGTAGTTCTAAACTGTTCAAAACAGAACAACAAGTAGTTCTAGGCATTTCTAAATTCAACTGCTTAAAGAAAGTTGACATTCTGGCATTCACGCTAAAAAAAACAAGGATGAGTTCAACAGCATAAGAAAAAAGGAAAGGAACAAATTCTAAGAGTCCTCAAAAATTAACCATGATTTTGAATTTTGAGAACGTACTAAGCATCTGATTCTTGAAAATTAAGTTAGGCATAGTAAAAATTAGCAGCTTAAAAAAACACACAATTTAGATATCAATTCAGTTTAGTTACATTTTAAGATTGGTTTCAGGGACTATGGGGATTATCTCTGTACTAGTCGTTACAGTACAACCATTATTCCACTCAGTTCTTCATGTATCTGGTTATATAACTCATGCAAACTTGAGAAGCAACCAATTTTTTTTTTTTTTTTTTTTTTTACCTCCACAAAACTTTGGAACATGAGCATGTACACATAACATCTCGTAAAGAGAACCCAGAAATGGACCCCAAATCCCCAAGACCTTCCATGAAAGCAAACCAGGATGCTACATGGAAGTTTATTAGTTTGTGCAGGAATCTGCCTGCATGCGCTGTTTCACAGGATTTTGACTGACTAGTTTTTGTTAGTTTAGTTGATCTTCCTCCTCAGGATTATTTGGAACCTAATACTTTATTTCACATCTCATTTTAACTCTACACCTCATTCATTTTTATTTTTTAACCATTAAAAAATGTCTGTTTTTAAACTTTAAATACAAATGTCCTCGATCAAGTTGTCCGTTGATTGGATCCAGTCATCTGGCCTGCTCTAACAAGGCTACCCCATCTTCTCTCCTTTCATAGAGAAGTTGTTCTTCACTTTCTGTTTTGCAGAACTGTAGGTCTTTCTTAAAAATCCCTTTGTATAAGCGTACCTTTGATACGTGTCTAGAACAGGAGGTGCCTTACCTTAGAAAAGTCTGGCTTTACTGGTGGGTTCTCTCTCAGTTCTGTTTCAGTATATTCGTTGTTTACATAGTAGCCGACTCTAATAAATTCTTGACCTCGGTAAGTGCATGTTATTAGCACGACTGTTACGCCTACTGCATCTGCATCTGGAATAAGCCCTGGGTTAGGTGCATCAGCCTAAACATGAAAGGGAAAGATCGATTAAAATAAAATCAATACCACATACCTATCTGGCAGAAGAATCTGAAATAGCTTGTCCTAGCAGCTGAGTAGTGACTGTTTGCAAATTTGAAAGGTTTCTCCATGTTAACCAGAAAATATACCTGCTTTTACAAAAACATCAACCCTGAATTTAGGGCACCATCTTCTACAGGCAGAATTAGTTTGAACACAGTAATGTTGTGCTGACATTTCTCCTGGGTGATCAGACAGCTTTGATCCCAAACTGCTTTTAAATACACGATTAGCTGAACAAGCGTGCCAACACCTCTCCAGTTCCACGGTGCTGCTGTTCTCCAGCCCCTCGTAGTAATCGAGTAAAAACTTTTCATACCTCTTCGGTTGAATTGATCTGTCTGTTTTTAACAAGACTAAACCTTTAAAAATACAGGCTAATTCAGACTTCAGCAAGACGAGGAGGGACAGGTTACGTTGACATTTGAGCTGTCTAGGAAAGGAATAAATGGCTCTGTCTCATCTGCTGCCATGTGCCCGTATTTCTTCAATTGCATGCAATTAAATGCATCATCACTGAGAGACATGACACTTTCAGCCAGTATGCAGTCCTAACTAATAGGCAACTCTTACAATCTCCCTTATATCCTTACTCACCGTGGCACTGCAATTATTAATGATCAATAGAATTTGCCTCACCAGATGTGGCTCACATCAGTCTCTTAAAATGTTTTGTAACTAAACATTTGTTGATGGAACATGGTGCCTCATTCTGCTCTCAGACTCAAAGTAGCAGCAATCTAAGCATAAATGAAACAGCCTCATATTTACAACTTTGCATGAAAAATCTGAAGCTGATAACAAACACCTTTGTTCCAAGCATAAATTAGTAATAGCAACATATGTTAGAGTGGTTCAGATGTGTTGAATCCTGCCTTAGGACAGAGAGTGAATGGGATTCTCACTGTCCCTCTTATCCCTGTTTTTCTCCGGTATGTATATGCTCTAGCACTACAAAATTCAGGAGCTAGTAGTCATGCATCATTGACTTCTGCTCTTTGCTACTTCAATCCTGAGCCTTCAAACCACTCTAGCTTTTCATAAGAAGCTGTAGGCACTCTGCAGAACAATTAAATGAATCAGACCTCTCAGGTACAAATATACTGGGGGGAGGAAAGCAACCAGGGAATCAGGTAGAACACTCCTTCCTCCAGCCCTGAAGGGAAGAGAAAGTGACCAAATAGCTTTGCAACTTGTACAGGGCAATGGAAAATATGACCAAGGAACTGGAGAAATACAGAAGCTCCACAAAAATACAAGAACTGCCAATACATGAAATCGCTATTTCAAATCAGCAGTCTTGTTCTAACAGTGCCCAGGGCGATGTGATTACTTAAAATTCCGGTAGGCAGTTACAGAGCAGTATTTTGCAAAAAAGGACATCCTTCCATTTAACTCCCTGTGAAACACAGCTCATACCCTAATACGGGATTTTACCTCTCCCAGGCTTCTTCCACTGTCACTTCATGTCCTGTAATATGCTATGATACAGCTGTGAACCTGCAGAAATCCTGTTTTAATCCTACTTTGCTGTTGAGCAAAGGCATTGAACGTGGTTTCAAAGGAAATTTTTTCTTTTCTCAAAATTTTAAACTTCCTGCCCTAGATGTAAAGCCTCCTGATTCCCCAAGGAACTGGTGAACATGCACAGGTTAGGGGGGAAGAGAAGACATTGATATGACAAAGTGGCGAGTGAGAAGTTGCAAACATATACTGTGGTAGGCAAAAAGAGGCTAAATTAGTGTAAGGTCATATCCCCACTTCAAGACTGTAAATTATTTTTGTGCCTATATTCTCAAAAAGAAGCTCCTGAGAATTTATTACAAATCCCCAGGAGCACGGAGAAAAAGAATCATGTTTCATTACTTATATATTAGTATTTAGATCCAAATAGGCCAAGATGTAGGTCTTTAGTATTGAAGTCTTTTTAAAAATATAAAAAAAAAAAAAAAGATTATTGTGCAAGTCTGATAAGCACAATACTTTTCCATCTTCCTGTAGGTGAGGCTGACTTCCCAACCTGATGCGCAGCCTCTCCTCAGGATTTTATCTGTGTGGCACTCCATTTTACTTGCTGTTTCAGCCATTTTCATCTTAAGAAAAATCTACAGCGTAATACTAGTAAAGTTTTATACATCTCTACAAGAAGTTCATCTCTGTGCTCATTGGTGAACACAGTATCTTTTTTTTTTCCTACTCATGTATACAACTCCTGCAGTTCTACACTTTGTCCCATCCTGGCATTCCCCTACCAGTTCCCTCCACCTGCCAGGCAGTTTCAGTTTGGTGAAAAAGTAGCTCAAACTGGCAGCAAAGGGTTATTAGAGCACTTTGGCTTTTGGTAGTCTCTTGCATACACATTAGCCAGGTCCTACCCTCACTTGAAATCCAGGGCTTTTGAAGTTTAATATACTTAGACCAACAGTACACCCATAAGAAAAAGGAGAGATTATTAAAAGGCAGTAAGAGTACTCAATCTAAGCCAAATCTGTACATACCTACTCCTAATTTTGCTGTAATGTCATCCGTAGCTATGATATAATGGATACGGGTCTATCCTGCAGAAACTGCAAGTCCAGTAAATTTTATTTTCAAGGTCTTCCTGTATCACACAACCAAAACATGCCTTTTGAGGCACCTGCCTTCTGCTCCTTCCCATTACTATCAGCAGTGAATCTTTGAGATTGAGCACAGTGCCTCATTTAAACTAGAGATGGAAATGCCAGCTGGTATCTCTCGATCTACCACTAAAATTAGCCCATTTTGAGGGTGATAGAGGATCACCTGGTTCTGACCAATTAATGCTACAGGATGAAATTGCTCAATAATGGAAGTACTGTTAATAAATGATGCATTTGTTATCTATCTGCTTCATTTCTAGCACGGGAAAAATTAAGCCCAGCTCCAAAAGCAGAGTGAAATATTTCAAGGCTGATTTGCACATGTGGTTAATAAACATAACCTCCAGCCTGACCTTATGCCTTTAGCCTGTCCTGTGAGGGGGGAAAAAAAAAGTTCTATTCAAAAGTTTCAGATGTTTTCTGAACCTTCTAAATAATTGGGACTTACAGTAATAATTAGGATGCCTAACAAACTTTGTTATCATTTTAAAGCAGTTATTAGTAACTCTGATAAGTAAGAAAATGTGTTAGTTGGAGTTATTTTTGAAGAAAATGCTCATACTTCAGTATGCATTTGCCATTAATTAGTTGAGTGAATTTATAGTGTTTGGGAAAGTGGCAAGGTTCATAAACAAAAAGCTGTTCTCATTTTCAGTCTGATTTTTCTGTGGATGGATTTTGCTCTCAGTTTACAAGAGAGACACTAGTATTTGATAAACAGGGGAAAAAAGTGAGCTGAATCAGTGTTTTGATTAAAAACAATTTCCATAAAAACTCAGACAAGTTTAGTTTAGTTTTTCCCCTCTGGTTGATCTAACCAGAGTAGAACATTAAGCCATCTTGGTGCTCCTCTTTCCTTGTTTTCCTTCCCTCAAGTATTCCTTCTTAGTAACTTGTGGCTTTAACAGCAGCGTATTGCCACATGCTCCAGAGATTGTGGGACAGTCTTTATCTAACCACTCATGTCCCAGATGTCTGCTATCTACAACTGGAATTCTGTCTTACTGTACAAATCGCTGTACTGCGTTGTGACTTAACATGCATAGCCAGACATCATGGCTGAACATTTATCTGGCCAAACAGAAATGAATTCTTGACTACTCCGGCGCAGGTTCACAATGAATTTGTTCACCTTCTTCTGTAGATGTTGTCTACGTTAACCTAGTGCCCCTGACTGTCTGAAACCACTTACCAATTGCTGTAGAGCTAAGCCCAGTGATGTTAGCATAAGCCAGGTAACTGACAGTCCCAGTTAGGGAGTGGTCCAGAATAGATTTATGAACTGGACTTGTCAAAATTATCACTAGCTACAGAGCCATGCCTTCTATCACTCTCTCTAATTATTGACAGCACAAGTGAAAATATTACCATGGAAATATCAGGGGCAAAAAACAGCTAATGAGAAGCAAGCTGTATCATACATGAAGAGCTGACTGAAATTCCTTCTAGCTTAGCATTATTTTTAAGCGTCTCTTTATATGATACAGTCATCATTAGACATCAAATTAGCACAACTCTTTCAGGAACAGTTAAGTGAAGCTTACCTGAAATACAAACATGTGTCTGCCTGCAGGAACAGGTCCTACTAAAACGGAGTCTAACACTTGGTCATACTCTTCGCTTTCAGCTGAACCCACGTAAATTATTTTCCATTCCAAGTCTGCAGTAAAACAAAACAAAAACAAAAAAAAATTGTTTATCATTACAGTTAAGCATCTTCCACTCTTGACTGCAGAGTTTTGCTTAACCTAAAATTGCTTCTTTGGCAACTAGCATAAAGGGATAGGGACCAACCTTCACTTGGGAAATCTATTGATGCTCACCCCAGTCCTCATGATCTAGATCATCCCACCGTCTTCCTCTATTCAGTCTCTACTGCAGGATTCCCTCTATTTTCATAGCCAGGTTTATTTACAAATTTCATACAGAGGACAGGGCCCATTTACTTGTTGGGAGCAGTGTTCAGAATGTCCTTGGTCTGTCCCCAGAGGCATACAGGTTGGGACGATGCCTATACGACCCTACACAGCAGGGCACACCTTGAATATTGAATCAGCTCCCCCTCAGAAGTTCCCACCTTCCACAAATATACTTCACAGCTGTTACACCAATCACATAAAGCACTTAATTGAATAATGAAATCCACTGAGTAAGCACCAGCCACACTAACTTTGTGCCTCCATTCCTCCACGTGTGCAAGCTGTGTAATCTGAGAAGTATATAAAATCCTAATAGCATGATTTGATCTAATTCGCACTGATGATATTGGTGTTTGAATTTTATCCTGGAATAGAATCCCAGGTAGGAGAATCAAACAACCACAAACCCACGTGCGAAATGTAGCATTTCACTTCTTAAAACGACGTGCCAAAACCAAACATTTCTTACAACTGATACGTATTTTTTCTAATGCACCCTGGTCACCACAGGTGCTTGAAAGATGAAGCTGCAAATTAGCATTCATTAGTTCTTCCTGGGCCAGCTTTTCACTTTAACTTTTTGATTTAAAAACACATGCATAACCACACCTGTATAAAACTAACCTGAGAATAGAGGTTATTATTTTTAAACAAGAGGAAAAGAAAAGAAGGTTGTCATTACGGAATACTGTAACTGAAGTTATTGTTTGTTTGTTTTTTGGTAATGGATCTGTTGCTTAAAACAGTGCCTTAAAATGGATATATTTCTTTTTTCTCCTTACGAGCAATGCCCTGATTGGGTGTGCAAAAGCACTACCCCATAGACAAATACATTTATGTTTTCAGTATTCTTTGCAAAATATGAAGGTCTACGTTATGGTTTCCTGATGCAGGACTGGAACTTAAGCAGAGGAAGAGCTAGCATGTTAACAAAACTTGGCTGCTTTAGGATTGCAGTTGTTTTTCCTCAATAATGAAATCTTACCATGTTCAACATGCAGGTTTTGGGGCTCTAAGTAGCATACGTTAACAGGGCCCAGGAAGTGGTTTTGCTCCTTGCACACCACAGCACGATTGGCCAGGTACTGTATCAGAGGTCCTATTTACCTTGTAGGCACCCAGTGCTAACTCCTGTGGGCACTGCAGGCTGCTTGTCCGGGTCAGTTAGTGACCGCTTTTGTCATACCTGTCCAAGGCACCAGGTACGAGAACTGAGGACTCTGAGGCTGGATCACTTAAGATTATCACTCCAGGGGAACAGCACGAAACTCATTCTAAACCAGCAGCACTTAAAGTTGAAAAATCATACAGTTGATGGACCTGATGCTGTTTAGGAATCCTGATGCAGAATGATAACTTGAAGGGGGGGGGGGGGGGGGGGGGGCTAAACTGAGGAAACTGAAGACGGGTGGTACGCAGGGCTGGCTGAAACAGCACCACAGACTGTCAGCACGGGAAGGCAGCGGCAGCAGCTTTTAAAAGCAAGATTAAACCAGATGTAAACGCGAAGGCCAGGCCCTGCTAAGGGAGGGCCCTGGCGGGGCGGCTTCATCGAGCCGCTGCCGGCAGGGGGGCGGCCGGCACCGCGCACACCCCGCGGCCGGGCCTCGCCCCGCGCCCGCCGCCGTTCGAAACTCCCGCCCGGGGGGCGCCGCGCGGCCTCTCGGGGCGGCGGGGCCGGGGCCGGGCCCTGCCGCCGGGCGGCGCTGCCGGGCCCCCGCCAGCCCGGCCCCACCGGGGGCGCCCCCCTCGGGGGTACCCGGCAACTTCGGAGCCCCCCCCCAGCCCCCGGCCGTTGCCCAGCGCCGTGCCCGCACCCGGCGCCAGGCCCCCGCCGCCCGCCCCGCTCCCCGCCCCGGCACACAAAGCTGGCAACATGGCTCCCTCCCCTCACAACTTCCTCGCAACTTGCAGCCGGCCTCGGCGGCCCCGGCGCGGCGCGCAGGGCCCGGCTCAGCCCAAAACTTCCCCCCCTGGGCCCGGCCAAGGCCGGCTGGGAAGCGCAGCCCCCCCCCGAGCCCCCCCCAGCCCCCGGTGCGGCCGGCGGGGACCGCGGGGCCTGGGCGAAGTTGAAGCCTGGGGCTGGCGGCGGGCCGGGGCGGGGGGGGGGGGGGGTGGGAGCCGCGCTCACCTTCCGACAGGTCCTCGATGCACTCGAACGTGATCTCGAACTGGAACGGGTTGTAGAAAGGAGAGGGGTTGTCCAACACCACTACATTGTTCACCTGAACCTTGGCCATATTTCAGGGGAAAAAAAAAAAAAAAAAAAAAAAAAACACCAACAAAAACAACCCGCAAACAATAGGCACGGCGCCGCGCCGCCAAGTCCAGCAGCGCCTCGGGGGCTCCGCCGCGCGGCCGACCCGGCCCGGCCCGGCCCGGCGCCCCCGCCCGCCCGAGGCTGCGGAGCCGCGACTTGAGCAAACTTTTCTGGCCGCCCCCCGGCTCCGGCTCCGCGCCTTTATTTACACCGGCGGCGCTGGGCGCCCTGCGCGGCGGGCTCCCCGCTGCAGCCCATTCTGCCCTGCTCGCCGCCAGCGCCCGCCCCGATTGGCCGCCCGCCGGCACAGGGCCCTCCTTCCCCGCTCCCTCCTCCAAGATGGGCTCCGCTCCGCGCCGCTCCGCTCCCCGCCCCGCCGCGCCCCCGCCCGGCCACCGGCCGCAACCGCCCCGCGCCCGGGCGGGGCCGCCACCGGCACGGCCGAGCCGGGCGGAGCCCAGCCCAGCCCCGCCGAGCCCCCGCCCGCCCGCCTCGCTCAGCGCCATCCGCCATGTGGCGGCGTGCCCCCGGTTGCTTTCCTCCTCAGGGCTTTACCCCCTGCGCTGGGCTCTGTGGCCCCCGGCTTTTCAGGGTCTCCGCCGCGGAGCAGCGCGGCGCTGTGGTTTCATGGCTGGATTCACTCCGGGTGCCCCCCTAGGCTGAGGGGCTGCCGCCCTGCTGCGCCCCCCGCCGCCCGCTGCTGGCCCCCAGGGAGGTGTCCGGGCTGCCATGGAGCCCCCCGGTGCCCAGCCCGCTGTGGAGAGGCGAGGAAGGCGGCGATGCTCGCCCCCGAGCCGCGGGAGGCCCGCGGAGGAGGCCATCTTGTGGCTGCGTGCCCAGGGGATGGCAGAGGCGACATGGCACCGCTCCGGCTGCCTCCGGGGCCGGGGAGCCGGCGCTGCCCCAAGCTGAGGGGGGTATTGGGGGAGGATGGGGGGGTGGGAGGTGTTTTTTCCTCACGCTAAGAGGAGATTGTGTGTGGAAATAAAAATATCAGACTCTGCGTGTCTGCGGGGAGCCCTTGAGTGTGGTGGAATAGGCGCAGCAGGAGGGGCTGGAGGAGACATCTGCCTGCCTGGGAACCCGAGCCTCGCGGGCAGAGCAGAGCAGCGCCGAGGCACAGAGACCTTGGCCTCCAGCAACTCCCCAAGCCAACCCCGGGTTTGGAAAGGAGCCGACACCTTTGTGTTCACAAACAGGTGTATTTGCAGAGAAATGTCATCACACTTGCCTGGTCTGTTGCTCACTGTACATTTTTATAACATTCTCTACACATCTTAACACAAGGCTACGCTGGACAGTGGAAGAGATCCCCCACACAAAGCTAAAATACGTGTTATCAGGAAACACATTTCCAGTAACTCTTGGCTGACTGTTTGAGAGCAAACAGCGGCTGCGGTGATCTGCATGGAGATGAGGAAGCAGCAGCGCTCGCCCCTGGGCTGCCCGGGCCAGGGGAGGTTTTGGGTGGTGGGATCCTTCCCTGGGCAAGTTCTGCTGTAGCATTCCGGGAAATTTTAGGCTGGTCGCAGCTTGTCAACTGCTAGGATATTTTGAGCCGAGCACTGTGGAGTGAAAAAGAAGGGCTAAAGATAGAGAAAAGGCTGGGGAAGAGGGAACAGAAAGATTGAGAAGAGCTGCACGTCCTTGATAAAAAGTGGCCGTTCTCACAGCTGTGAGATGTTCCTGACCTGCCGTGCTCCCGTTGCTGTGTCACATGGAGATTTGCTAATGCCCGCTGGGAACTTTTTTTTTATTTATTTATTTCATTTTTTACTTTTTTAATTTCATTTTTTTACTTTTTTAATCTCATTTTAGCTTAGTGTGAAATCTCAAAAAAAGGATATTTTGAAATATTTTTTCTCACAAGCTTTGTTTTGCAGCTCCCAAATATTTGTTTATTTTGACAGCTGATGGGGAAGGACAAGTCTATTCTGTAATTTAGCAGTCTCCACATTTGCCCACTTTTCAGTTTGATTTAGCAGATTTGGTTTTCGTTCCCTAATCACTTTTGTTCATTTATCGATGCCCTAAAAGAAGTAATTACTAAATCTGGAAGGCTTAACAGAATCTGCTCCACAGACACGGGCTCGCTTGCCTAACACTAGTGGGATTTCTTACCAGTAGGTGTGAAGCGAGATGCATGGTAGAGGTATGTGGTGGAGCTAACCTGCTGTTTTGCCTTCTGCCTGTGGCACCAGCCAGTGTGCCGAGTCCCGTTCTTTCACTTTGGCGCACTCCTGCAGTTTAAGGAAAAGACTGACCGGAGCAATTGATTCTTCAGGTTTGACAGTGACTGCTGTGAAGGACTGTGGGGAGTGGAACTTGGAAGCTGGTGCGCTGGTGCTTGCAGATAGCGGCCTGTGTTGCATTGATGAGTTCAACAGTATCAAGGAACACGACAGAACCAGTATCCATGAAGCAATGGAGCAACAAACCATCAGCGTAGCAAAGGCAGGGTAAGTGGCATGTTAAAGCGTGTGGCAAAATAGCATGCTTCTCTTGCACTTACAGGTTGGTGGGTGGCTTGTCATGCTGACTAAAAATAGCTGTTTTCTTTGTTGTACTGCATAGTTTTGTTCTCAATGGTATTTGTAAACTAGGTGAGCCAGCGTTTCAAAGGACAGTGCAATGGACCTGAGGTTGCAAGCAACCAGAATGAAGACGTACCCTGCTCGCTGCTGGGTTTTCAGTCTGCCACTGCCCTTAGGCAAGGGTACTTTCCTAAGAATCGTAGAATCATTAAGGTTGGAAAAGCTCTCCAAGGTCATCTGGTCCAACCACCCCCCTACCACCAATGTTACCCACTAAACCATGTCCCTAAGCGCCATGTCCAACCTTTCCTTAAACACCCACAGGGACGATGACTCCACCACCTCCTAGGGCAACCCGTTCCAATGCCTGACCGCTCTTCCCAAAAAGAAGTCTCCTCATTTCCAACCTGAACCTCCTCTTTGTGTTCTTTTTTTTTTTTTTTTTTGTCACATGGTGAGAGCCACCATAATAATTATATGTGAAATGAGGAATTTCACAAGGAACTCAGAAAGCAGGACTTTGTTTCTCCAAATTCCAGTAATACCAGACAGTAACAAAATAAGACCAAATAATTTCTAGGCTACCCAATCATATATGTTGGGCGTGACGTGACCATAAATTCCTGCTTACTTTCACGTCCTCATTTTTTTTCTATACTAGAACGTACTCAAATCTCTTATTTTTTTTTTTCCCCTGCCAGTTTGATCTCTGAGCTCTAACGTTACTCTCTCAGCCACATGCAGCTCTCGTCCAGGCCCAAATCATGTCCTGACTGGTATTACCAGTCTCTGGTACCCAAAAGGCATCATCCTTTCCACATTCCTCCTTGTCACCTTCCACTCTGCTCTTCCTCCCATCACATCTTCTTCCTCTCAGTTATGGAACAACTTTGGACACAAGGCAGCAGTTACTCTGGAGCTGACTCGAAATAGCTTGGTGACAAACCAAAGTTAGAATACTGCTGCTGCCTTAACTGAAACGATTGCGTTTGGACTACTAGAATAAAAATAATCTCCCCACATCTAAAAACACACACCGGGATAGCATAATTAAGAGGGAAAAATGTCATTTTCCCTGAGAAACAGATGATATGGCTGCCATCATTGGATGGTTGGGCTAATATCTGCAAGATGACTCTACACAGGAATAAAACATACCCGTATGTTACATTTCGTTTTACTTTCTGAAAATGTGAATTAAGCTAAAATGTTACTTTTCATCGTGAAAAAAAATCTATTTATACTGTATGAATCAGCAAAGTAGCATTTGTTTCTGAAAAGCTAGATTAGTTTTATTCAGCTAAGGATGTACCTGAATATAGAGATTGCTTGTGGGAATATTACCTAGCTACTTTTGGTGTCCCAAGTACTGTCTTTCTGTCTAGTTGCTATTCTCTGACTGAGAAATGCTTGATATATAATATCTATTAATAAAATGCATATAGTTTAGCTCGTATGCTCTTTAAATGTAAGATGTGCTCTTTATAACATAAAACCATGATAATTGTTGTTAACACTTTGGAGTCATTTCCTCGATCCAGCTCAGTTCAGCTGTAATGTTCATCATATTTTTCTCTAGCTTGGTATGCAAGCTTAATACAAGGACAACAATACTGGCAGCAACAAACCCCAAAGGTCATTATGACCCTAACGAGTCTGTCTCCGTCAACATAGCTCTTGGCAGTCCCCTGCTGAGCAGATTTGACCTGGTCTTAGTATTGTTAGATACAAAGAATGAGGAGTGGGACCGCATCATTTCATCTTTCATCTTGCAAAATAAAGGTATGAGTTTGTTTTTGTTGTTGTTGTTGTTGTTGTTGTTTTTTAATTTCCCCACCTTTCTGTTTTGTTATTTTGTTATTTTTGTTATTTATTTGTTAGTTTGTTATTTTTCAGCCTTTCACATCAATCAGCGTTTGCCTGTTTACTGTGATAGTTGCCTGTGGTATGGTTGTCTTTCTAGCAGGAAAAAGATAGAGATCATTGATTAATTAATAGGGGAGAGCTGTGAACACCATACCTTTACCTTTACTCTATGATCGTTTGCAAGAGATTTCAGCCCAGACTGCTTCGGCTTCCATGTTTTCATTACTCGATGCGCAGATCCTACACGCAGTACCATTACATGCTGTCAATGAGAAGCTTAATTCAGACAGAACAAATTTGAGCTGTGTATGCTGCAGGGCCTGGAGAGTGCGTATTAGCGGTCCGCATGTGGAGCTCTGCATGTGTGCTCTGGAATTAGGAAAGGCAGAGTGATTTGATTTTAACCTGCTTTAGGAACACGACTTTGATCCTCATTAGAGAAGTGGTTAGAGGAGACTTCTTCAGCTAACTTCCTTGCTTTTCTTTCCTTACCAAAATGCTTCCCTGTAAAAAAAAATAAATGTTCAGAATATGGCAGGTAGCCTTTGGCTTCTATAGAGTAGATAAAGACAGCCAGAGGAAGTGCATACGTTCGAGTGGCATTTTATACTTGACACGGTATCAGAGCACTTGGTAATGGCTGTACCATCTGGTGGGCAGCGAGTCTGACAGCTCCGTTGTTCAAACTGCTGGAGGCTTTGCTGTGGATTTTGCTAGGGGAGGGACTGGATGTCATGTAACATTCCACACTGGAATTTGACCAAGTCCCTGAGGACTCATGCACAGACACTCCAGTATGCCCCAGAAATACGGTAGGAGGTATTTTACGTTCACCCATCTACTTAACAGGAATTCTTCAGAAAAAGCTTGATGTCTGTTGTTATACAATTACTGACTAGGCAGTTGTTGCGCAGGTTGCCCTAGCAAATCAGAAAAGCTGTGGAGCATGGAAAAGATGAAAACCTACTTCTGCCTTATAAAAAGTATACAGCCAAAACTGTCTGATGAGAGCAACCTGATCCTCGTACGCTATTACCAAATGCAGCGTCAGAGTGACTGCCGAAATGCTGCCCGAACTACCATTCGCTTATTGGAGAGTTTGATACGCCTTGCAGAAGGTAAGGCCGGGACAACTTTATTTTTAGACTAACAATTAACCTTTATGAAATGAATAGATCAGGAGTATAATTATAACCAGTAAGCAGAGTAGGGTTTTCTCCATAGAGTTATGGATAGATGAACCTTGCATTGTTTGATCTTCATAATCTAAATAGACTTGGGGTTGGAGATTTGAATGTGGGAAAGGGTGTTATGTTTAGATGATCAAAACCGGTTTTAATTTTGCCATTCTCACATTCATAATAAAAACTAAAGGCACTGGAAGAAACTACATTTGAGGAAAAAATCTCAGAAGTTACGTGCCTTTATGAAAAGCAAATCCCAGGATTCGTTTTACTTTATTTGAGTCCTGGGTTGCCACTCTACTCAGCCTGAGGAAAGGTGTCAAGTATTTTGTTCTATCCTAAAATTAATATAACATAAAATACAACACATTTTTGTTCAAGTCTCTATCTCACAATAGGGACTGCAACAACTCCAACTCTAAACTCAAATCATATTTTACTTGAACAAAATCAAAGGAATTAGTAGGTCTCTTTCTTAATATGATTGTGTTTTCTAAAATGGCATATCAAGTATTTCCAGGATGAATTTAAAATAAAATCTTTTTTTTTTCTTTTTCTTTTTTTCCCCCTTTTTTATGCCAATCAGTAAGCTAGTGCTTTCTGCATCAGATATTTATATTTTGGTCTCCATTGGGGGGTGAAAATTATTTAGGTGAAAGACATTATTAGCCTTTAGGGATTCACATGTTATTTATATGTTCAAGGTTTCTTCCATTCTTGTCTGTCACGTGGTTGGGACTTCCAGTAGCATTTTGTTCTTCCAAACTATTACATAGATGGTATTAATTAAATTGCCTTTATTTTGCTGAGTAAGAGCCATGTTTGCACAGCCAATTCTTCATGCAGTAAATTATTTGCATTACAACCATTTACAAAAAACAGTTTTATTGTCTTAAGAAATGGAAGCAAGAAAAAATAAACTATTGTAGAGAAAAATATGTTCTAGGCCACTTAGAAGAAATCAAATCTTTTTTGACCTATGATGAAAGTTATGCTTAATTTTTCACTTTTTGATGATGACATCTACCTATATAGATAGGGATGTTTTACATCACACTCTCTGTGATATCCAGCACATTTTTTAACTCTAGTATTTTGCGTATCTTTATTCAAACTGTCATAGTAACTATAATCCAGAAGTCGCATTCTTTACTAGTAAAATTAAACCTTCCAGTCTCTCTTGAAATTGACACAAAAATCAAAAGGATTGTATTGATGTTTGAGTTAGACCCATATACAAGCTTTTGAAGAGCTAAAAAATTTTGAAGAAATATCATCTCCCTTGTAGTAAAATAAAAACAAAACCAAACCAAACAAAACAAAGTAACCTTTTTGACCCTATTTGCACTTGCACTTACTTTCAGTGCCCACCCGTTTTTTTCTAGCTCATGCCCGGTTGATGTTTAGGGATACTGTGACTTTGGAAGATGCTGTGACGGTGGTATCGGTGATGGAATCGTCTATGCAGGTACGGTTTCTTGCAGACATTGCTGCACTAAGGGATTTATAATGTTGGTATGTTGCCAGCTCCGTTCATCTCTTTGGGGAGGATTTCACGCAATCATGGAAAGTAGGTAATCAGCGACTTCGACAAGTAATTTTTAGTCCATCTTGATAATTAAAATACTTAAAAGCGGGTTATAATGAAAAGTCTGGATTGATCATAAAGGAATAGCACCTTTTTTTTAATAGACTCTGAAGTCTAAGTGGAGTTTTGTATACTCTTAGCTCTTAATAATCTACATTTTAAAGACCTTTTGAGCCAGAAGTTGTGTTTATATCACTGTGTTTAATAACGTCTGACATTTTTTTCTTTTATGATGTTACCTTTTCACCCATTAACTAGGTACAAGCGGACCAAACAATTTTTATTTTTTCTGAGAAAGTTTCAAATAGTTGCCAAGAGCAATACTTTATTTTGCCATTAGATGATTTTAAAACATGCTCTTGGTGATACTGAAACTCACAGAACTTTTAGGAGACCAATTTTACTCTGGAAGCCTTAAAAACTTAGTTGCTGTACACTGAAAAATGTGTATACCAATTAGCACACAGATTTGTGTAATGTTTCCATGTAAAAAAAAAACAACAAAACATTTAAAAAAGTCTGAAGGCTAGATTTTTGTTTACTGTAGCGTCATTAGGTTATTGAAAATAAGGAAAAGCAGCACATTTATAACAAGAAAAGGAATATGAATCTGGTAGAGGCTTTTTTAAATGGAAATGTGGAAAATAATGTAGATGACTATTACCTTAAATGGAATATTTTTAAGAGAAATAAATCTTAATGCTTTGAAATAGAAAATAAAAATTACCATAAGCAGATTATCCAAAGTTTTGCATGTTGAGGTTCTTAACACTTCTGAATTACTTGGTTTTGGCTCTGTCAGAGATAGGGTACTCTACTGCACAGAGGACCGGGCTGATCCAAACTGTCACATCCTATGTTTCTGTATGGTTTGATATAAATATATTCAGGTTAAAGCAATTTTATATGGTACCCACTAGCTCAAAGTAGCAGGTAGGCACTTGTGATCTACCTTGTTCTTTCAGTGGAAGTTGAGAGACTAATTGCAGTCAGTGCCACAAATAATCTACTGCACAGTGTTGCACGTGGAATTTGTCTCAAAAATACTACAGGGTCTGACCTTATTAAGTAGCAGAAGATTATTTCACTGTCTGCTGCAATTCATTTTGCAGTATTTTGAAGAGCTCAGCTTTTCAGTGACAGCACTGCATCTAAGTTAAAATAAGAAGCTCTAACACCACATCCTGTTGAAACAGCAGAAGATACTACCTAGGTGTAATTAAAACTGTAATTACCTAGAGTGGAATTTGATGGGACACTATTTCAAAGTAGTATGATTTTGGGACATAAGAAACCTGAAATACTCAGATATTTTTTTCATAACAGGTCAAAAAGTGGAGACTGATGAATATATATTGTCATCTGTGTATCACTACATCATCAGCAATAAATGTAAAAAAATTGTTTAACTATGGGTCACTTTCTCATGTTTATTCATCCCTCAAGGGCTGCAGTGTTCATAACAATCATCTGTCTAATCAGTGTCAGTGAGAAATTTGCCTGTGTTATGACTGTAGAAGACTACCTGGGAGCAGTTTATACGCTTATCATATTTGCTCCATTATTCACTTTTTATGAGGGAATAGGTAAATGTGTTAATTTTTTCTAAGAATCTGCAAACTTGAGATCTGCTATTTAAGGCCAAATTTTGCTTTTGACCTGGAAAGTATAAAAGAATCGCTGAAATTCTTTTTGAAAGCAGTAACATATGTTTTATTAAAAAAAATAATAGAAGCAACATGGAAAGTTTATTTTCAGGAAGTGTTTCCTTCTCTAAAAGGAAAATGTTTTTATCTATAGATTACATCGTGTGTTTCCTGCCTAATTGTAGAATGTGGTTGGAAATGAGGGAGAACCAGTGTTATTCTTGAAGGACTGGCTGCTACCTTTCAGCTTAGCAAACACTGTTTTAAATGCTGTCTTTCCAAACTAGGTTCTACCGAAAAAAAATTGTCATATTCTTGCCAGTGTAAAATCAAAGTTCACAGTTCTCAGGCCAGTATTCAGATACTTTACGTGATCCCTCTTGGGAAGGAGGGCTACCCATTTTTGTCACTGACATCCTTCATTGATTTTTGTTTGTTTGTTTGTTCTGTACTCTAATTCACCCTTATTTTTCTCAGGGAGAAAAAGGTCAGGGAGAGCAGGACATAATTGTATCCCGTGGGCATATGCCTTGAGATACATGTTCCTTTTTTCTTTTTTTTCCATTGGATTCGTATATCAAAAAGCAGCTACCCCTTGTCAATGTTTGCATCAGTGTTTTATTATTTACTGTTCAAGTGCTGTTCTAAATATAGAGTTCTCCGTTTCTTCATGTACTTTTCTGTGGAATTCATTTCCGGTCTATTTTAGTATTTCAGAAATATTAATTTATTTATCTTCATGCAGTCATTGTGAAGTGACAGGCTGGTACTACTCCTGTTCTATGACCTGGAGCTGGCATATGCAAGATCCCGAAGACATTATCCACTGCAGCACGTCCCATGAGAAATGGTTAGGGCTTCGGTTTCAGAGCAGGAGAACTTCGAGTGTTATAGCAGTTTCCTTCTGTGAACACAACGTGTCAGGCTCCCGGTTATGAGTTTATTGCCTTTCAAAACCTTTGTTTAACTGGCTCCATCAAAATCACAAGAACTGGAACTTTGCATAGAGGTAGAATCCAGTTTTCCACAGCAGCTTTTAGCTGTCCTAACCAAGAGACCAGGCTTTACTTTCTACAGTCCCTGCCTCATTAACTATGCACTTCCCAGTGTTTGAAACAAATAAAGAAAAAATCACAATTAAATAAATAAATACATCTTGAAACAAATAAGGGTCCTACAAGAACCTTCTCCATTACTACCAATCAGTGCTTCTATGTGGAACAGATTTGTCACATTTCTGAGTCATCAGTGAAAGCTAAGACAAGTGATAACTTAAATGGGATGTGTTGGTGGTTGCCCAGCCAGCCGTTGTTATAGCACTGTGTGGTTTTGGAGGGCTTGAATTAGCCATTTGAGTGATGTTCTTCCCGTTTGATTATTTTTAATGTGAAATTTTAAAATGACAAAAGGGAAAAAACAGAAAAATGCCAACATACGGCATCACATGGACTGCATGCTTTTGACGGGAACAGCCTCTAGACTCAAGAGTCTCTATGTGTCTATAAGAGTCTCTTTAGATAGAGTTTCTAGGCAATTTCTTGTTCTAGAGGCTGTCAACTTTTGCTTTTGCTCTTGTGGTGCTTGATAAGCATATCATTCATTAGTTGTATTGAGCTTTATAGATTAGGTAGGAGTTGTAAATGACAGCTAATCTGTGGCAAAATAGTGGGTTGTTATGGTTTGGTGTGGTTTGGTTTTAAAGAGTTGTAATGGAATATTTGGTGTGGAACAAGAATATCATGCAGATATTCTGTTCCAAATAGACACTACTTCATTTCTTACAAAGCACAGCTAAAATGTTCCAGATTAAAAACACTTTTTTTCTGGAATCATTCCTGAATCATCAGTTACCCTTAAAGATCTATTCGGAAAAATTTTGGAGTTTGATTTCTGCCATGTTGACCAGCCTTAACACCCGTATCTTTCCTTTTAAATAAGTAGGAAAAGCTAATAATAATTTTTAAAAAAAGCAGTCAAAATATCTTCTATTATAATAGAATAGGTAATATCATGGGTAGAATTTTTACAAGGCATTTGGAAGACTACTTTTTATTCCTAATGTCCATTTATAATAATGATGTTCTCAAGCCTTAGACTTTCTATTTTTGTATAAATCAAATAAAATCAACACCCAGTAAGAGTAAGTGGCAGGGTTGATCATAAAATAGCTCTATGTGTGTAAGCAGCCTTGCCTGTGTGAGCAGACCTAACAGGATTACTTGTGCAAATGGAGTTACTCAGTAAATATTTGTTAACTGAAGCTTTAAAATATCAGAGGGAGTACTTTGTATTAAATGCTCTCTACTGCTTAAATCTGATACTGAAATAAAAGATAATTTCTTTTTTTTTTTTTTTTAATCTCTTCTGGTGATCCAGGGGGGTGCACTTCTTGGAGCCATCAATGCCTTGCACACCTCCTTCCCAGAGAACCCAATGGCGCAGTACCGAGCACAGTGTGAACTCATCCTGGAGCGGCTGGAGCTGCAGGATCTTCTGCACAAGGAGCTGCAAAGACTTGACAGGTTAGAATATGCAGAGTAACAAAATAATTCAATAGAGAAAAAGAATTGATTGACAATAATACCTGGAGAGTGTCTAAAAATAGAATCTGACATTGGGAAAGGACTTGTTCTTTAGAGGACACAAATAAGCAAGGAGATTGGTTTAAAGGAGTACTTTATCATCACAAGATCCTTTCTCTCTCTGGGTTATGGAATGTTCAAAGAGTTTTAACAGTTTAATCAGATCCCAACATAAATCTCAAATTTATACTCAGGTATATTTCTGCTGAACTTATTAGGGTGAAAATGCAAGATTTTTTAGCTGAACAAATAATTTTATATAACTTTTTGTTACTTGCTTGGTAAAATACAGCATGTTTGCTTCATATTTTTAAGACTTCCTTTGTGTTGGGCTTGTCATGATTCTTGCCTTTCTTTTAATGGAAAATGCAATCCTGAATCAAAGTTCTGTTCTTTTGGGTGATTTTTGTTTTTACACACTGGAATTTTCACTATCTTTTCTCCAATTTTCGGCTCGCTACAATACTATGTGGAAGTCTATTTGCTGTTATTAATAGAAAACTTCTAACTTCCTGTGGCTGAGAGGAGAACACTAGGATTGGCAGGAAATGAAATGCAAACAAACAAACAAACAAAACACCACATTTGTTTCCTGAAATGAGATCGGGCTTTAAAGAAACTTGTACTGTCCTATTGTTAAAGGAAGATAAAAGATTAATGTTATTGAAGCTAAAGGAATAAGAACAGCTGGGAAAATACACTTTTTCCTTCAAGCATTTTTTAGACTTTGTTTTGCAATTTATAGTTAGGACATCCTAAATAAGCACTAAAGCAATAAAAGCAGATGAAAGTGGGGTATCTCCAACAGGCAGGCAAAAACTACTTTTAGAAAACAGAAGTGTTCACAAAGGGTGATAGAAATACAGTGTGGGGTGGGAGATCAAACACAAAAATGGGATCAGGTCTGTGTGGCCTTCCTGGCAGGGGCTTGTGTTATCTGCTCCTAAGGCCGCCCAGTGAAAGGGATTTCCCATTCCCATTGGGTTGCCTGTCCCATTATTGCTCCATCCTCATACTCATGAAGGTTTCCTCCACATCCCACTGAATCCCCTATTCTGCAAATTGAGCTGATTTCTTCTTCCCTTTAAACAGCTGAGAGAACACTTAATGAATGTCCTTTTTAAATACTAAATGAATGTCCTTTTCTGTGTTAGAAGACTTGTCTCATGCATTCCCCTCAGACTGCATTTTGATAAAACAAGCATTCATCTTGCAGCCCATCTTGATGAATCAGAGCATTTCTGTTACTCTCCAGGAAAATTTTGTGTGTTCTATCAGAATAAGATTATTAGTAAATAATGAGAAAGAAGGCTTTAAAAGATATCTGTCAACATAGCGTGCTCTCTCATATAGTAGAGGAACAGTTTATAACGCATAGGAATCATTGCAGCTACGTTGGTGCAGTTACTCATGGTTACAGTCACTATTTAGCAAACACAGAAGCGTGCTGTCTCCCTTGGAGATTGTATGGTTAGGTATGGTAGAATATCAGCTATGCTGAAATTGGAGGGAACCCTCCTTCTAGTACCTCCGTTGTGCTGGAGAACCCTGAGAATACAGCTGCAGACAGTGATAATTCAGCTTTTAAGGTGATCTGAGATGCTTTCGGTCTATCCCAGAGTTTTTGACACGTTGGCTCCATAGTGATTGTGAGAGAAAGCCACGAGCAACCACTACTCAAAGTAACACCTGGGTTTTCCACTCTGGTAACTCATTTGAGGCTTTGCCTTTCTCAGGGTAAAATCTGGTTGAGGTTCTTCTTCTAGAAGATGTGCTTACAGAATTTGTAATCCGTAAGGAACTCTAGCAATGGCAATTCGCTGTGCAGACCTGTATTGATTTAGTGTTACTTCTCAAGGAAATTAAGTTTATGTAGTTGCTTTCTCTGTCCATCTGCTTATCATCTGTTGGAGACACTAAATTCTGTCACTTAATGTAGAAGTTGCTGAGATCAAAATACAGCACCAGTTTCTGAAGCTATATGTAGAACTTAATCCAGTTACTTAACCCAAATCCTTTGTAGTTCTTCATCATTCGTACATACTAAGCATCATTAAGGAAAAAAAAAAAAAAACAAAAAACAAACAAACAAAAAAAAAAAAACCTGACTACTTCTTAATCTTTTTCATTCCATAGATTACAAAAAGAAAACTCTTCCCAGCTGCAACCTGAAGAAACAAGTTTTGGTACTCCTACAGGATGCTTGGACAAGGATACATTTGAG